>NC_084532.1:30695798-30953298 GCF_024500275.1 Phycodurus eques
TTATTCACGTATTATTGTTTCTTTTAATGATATTATTTATACATATGATGCTGGGTATTTTCATTTTAGTCTAACTTTGTATGATTTCTTTTCATAGCAACGCCTAAATGTGACAGCGTAATATTGTGTTTAAAAATGTCATAAAGATTATTCAAAGTCATATTTCTGCAGTCACATGATTGAAGATGTTCATCTTATTCCAAATGTTGATTTGGGCTCCTTTTCTCGGCTCAGCTTGACACGTGATTAATTTTCCTGCGGTAATGTCAAAGATAAAAAATGATGACACGTCCCCGTTTCTTTTCTTTGACCTGAATGTAAATAAATGATCTCCTTGTTTTAATCGATCCGATTTGGTGTGTTATTTTGATATTTAAACATTTTCAAATGGCATGAAACCAAACAAATTAAAACGTAAATGATTGCACGGGACCGTTCTGATTTTTATCGTAAAGTCAACTGTTCTATATTTCGAGTTGAACATTTTCGAACGTTCATATTACTGAAATCCTTCTCGATGCTCTTGTCAATGTCCTGATTTCATCATTGTTACTGTGGATAATTAATCGATCGACGCCGCAATCATTTCATTCCATGACATGAAATGAATCATTGTGAAATGAAAATGTAAAGATGTCGTGATCAGAAAATGAATCGCTTTCCGTTTCCGTTGCCTTGATTTTGGCACGTGCACACGTTTGACTATTTCGAAAGAAAATCAAAAACAAATTGAATTATCACCCTGACGATCGACGCGTCTCGAATGATGTCCTCGATTGAAAATGAAAATGGCTTTCATATTCATTCACGAATGAATATGAAACCGTTTTTGGGACCTGCGCCACGTCGTTACATCCGAAATCACTTTTTCCGTGTACTTTTTAACAGCATTCTTTTCGATTACAAATGTCAACAGGACAAAACTGTACATCATGAAATCCTATTTCATTTTTCAAAATGTTATTATTTGAGCGGAATATTCATCATGCATGTGCGAGAGTGCTTTTATGATGTGTGCGCGCGTGTGACTTCCCCTGAGCGCGCATTTGTGTGAGTGTGCGTGCGTGTGCGCGTGCTTGTATGCAGTGTGTGAGTGTGTGTGTGTGTGCTGTGTGCTTTGAAGCCCCTCGCCTGCCCACTGATTGGTCAAATGTTTGTTTGTTTGTTTGTTTGTTTGTTTGTTTGTTTGTTTGTTTGTCCGTCCAAATGTCAAATAAACAACAAAGATGCGCCATGTTGTATCACGTAGCGATCCCCGGGCCGTGTTAGCGTTAGCCAGATTAGCCATCAGGAAATTGTGGGATTAAACGTGTCTGCTTCAACTTCCTCAACGTGCTCCCCCGACCCCCCGAGACCCCCACCCAAAGCCCCCGGGTTGTGCTCTTTCCTTGTGACCATGACAACCAGCCTCAAACCCCTATTTTGACATGGATGGCTCTCGCGTGGTCCTGAAGTTGTGCCCAGGCGGTCCTTCGGTGCTTCCTGTATGGTCCGAAGGTAAATCTGAAGTTTGTCCAAAGGTGGCATGAAGGCGGTCTGTTCCTCCGCTAATATACACGGTGACCCTCAGGTCGACAACGATGCTCGGCTACGCCATAATGCTCACGTAGAATTCAATGCGAAGCTAAACTTAGCGCCAGTGCTATGACAGGCGCCCAAAACTGGCCCAGTCTCTGACGCTAAAACGGGCTATAATGCTGGCATTGTTACCGTGTTAACCATCTCTATGCTGGGCTACTGGCTAGCATGTCGCGCATCTCCATGAGGTGAAAGTGAGGTCATAGAGCAGTGTTTGAAAGTGCGATTGACAGGAAGCTTTCCCATGAAAGCCGAGCAGCTGTGGAAAGACGCGTTCTGTCCCTTTAATCCTATTGGACTTTTTAATGCTTTAATGCTTATTAATTCAATCAAACAAATGGAAACACTAAAAGCGCTACTTAGCTCGCCAAAGCGCAGCGACGACGCCGAGCCGCCAGATGTTCCCCATCGTGCGTTAGCATTAGCATTGGAGTGGTCTTATTTTGGGACGGGGCATGTCACCTGGTTCGGCTGAGGTTGTGACTTCCACTACGACGCTAAGCTATGCTATGCTAATCTATATTATAATGCGAAGCTACACTACGGCCCTGAGCTAGATCCAATGCTAAATTGGACAACAATGCTAAGCAAGGCTGCCAGATGTTCACATCTTTCGTTAGCACTAGCATTATCGTTAGCACCAATGTTAGCGTGGTCTTATTTTGTAAGATAAGATAACCTTTCATCTTATTTCATTTCCAAAAATAATACCATTAGCATTAGCATAAAGCATTAACACGGTCTTATTTTGGGAGATCGGATAACTTCATGAGTCTTCTTATCTCCCAAAACGAGACCATTAGCATTAGCATCAACGTTAGTGTGGAATCACCTTTATTAGTCATTTTATCTCCCAAAATAAGAGCATTGCATTAGCATCAGCCTTAGCGTGGTCTTATTTTGGGAGACGAGATAACCTTTCGTCATTTCATAAAACAAGACCACGCTAATGCTAATCCTAATGTTGATAGGTGTGTGTCACCTGGTGCGCACGAGGTCGTTCAAGGACTCCGTTTTTTTTCATTTGCGTTAGCGCCTCGTTACCGCTGGTGCGCTAATGAAACGCAAGCTAATGAAGGCGATCGCGGGAACACGTGATTTACAGATGTACACTGACCCCCCACCCACCCCCCCACCCCCCCCCCCCCACCCCCCTCTCCACCAACACGCTGATGTCCCCATGCCGGGGGAAACCAGGGCGAGCAGCTGTTAGCAGCATGGGGGGTGAGGGGTGGGGGTCACCTGGACCACCGTGAGGTGGGGGGGAGGCAGCTGGGCTGTGCTAGCATCTAAGTACTTAGCATCATTAGCTGTACTGTCTACATAAATAATCCATGTACTTCATATTTGAATTTCGTAGATTTCAGTACGGTGTTTCTAAAACGTTGTCTGTTTGTCCAGGCACCCCTCGCAGGCACCCCCACTCCCCACGTGGGTGGCGGTCCTGCCTGATGGCGGTCAGTAGGGCCCGGGCGGGTGCAGCTATTCATGCCAGCTTTTTCCAGGGGTCACCTTGGAGAGGCCCATGGCAGCATGTTCGACCCGGCAAGCGACTCCCCCGCTGCCGCCCGCGCCCCCCGCTACAGCTGCCTCCTCCTCCGCCAACACGCGCGAGGGCGGGACGCAGGCGCCGTTGTCCGAGACGGCGTCCAATCTATCACCTAATCTATCGTACAATTGATCGGCTAATCTATCATCTGATCCTAATTAGCACACGTTTGTTTGTTCGTTTGTTTGTTGCTAGTAGCCTGTTCAGTGATTTTAGCCCACAAGAAAGGTGGCTAGTTTGTTACTAGTTATTTACCTTTCTTTAGCGACTTGCTTAGTTCGTTTACAAGTCAGCAGGCTAGTTTTCTCATGAGTTGTTCAGTTAGCTCATAAATTAGCAGGCTACTTTTCTGACGAGTTAGTTGTTAGCGCACAAGTTAGCTGGCTCGTTTCTTCACTACTTGTTCAGTTAGCTCATAATAGAGCAGGCCTCTTTGTTACGACTTGTTCGGTTAGCTCTCTATTTAGCAGGCTAGTTAGTTACTAGTTACTTGCTTTCTATTAGCGACTTGTTTAGTTAGCTTACAAGTGCGCAGGTTAGTTTTCTGACTTGTTAGGTAGCAGGTTTCTGACTAGTTGTTCAGTTAGCTCACAAGTTAGCAGTTACTTGTTCAGTAGTTACTCGTTGATTGACGTCACGAGTTAGCAGAGCAGACTAGTTTTCTGACCAGCTGCTTGTTATCTGTCAAGTTTGTTACGAGTTAGTTATTCAGTTAGTTCGCAAATATAGAGCAGGATTGACCCCCCCGTTTTTCAGTCGTTATCTGACTTATCCGTTGACAAGTCTAGCACGCTAGTTTCTTGCTGAGTTCTTCGCCGAGGTTGGTCCACAGTTTCTGGTTCTGGTTGCGGCTGCGGTTCTGGTTCTGGTTGTGTCAGGAAGTGAAGCGCGACAGAAGAGTTGAAGGCCCGGCCGGCGTCGTGTTGCAAACGTAACGAGCGCGGAAGGACGAGGAAGAAGAGGAGGAGAAAGGAAGTTAGATGGAAACAATTAGGGATGCGCAGATGTGTGACTGATTAGGTTGAGGTCCGATCCGTTTGTGTAGAACTCAGCAGACCGCCGCTCGCTCACACGGAACCACAATGACGACTGCAACGACAACAACAGCAACAGCAACACGCAACAAGCTCGCCATTTAGCAGGAGAGTTAGTCACTGCTTCTTCAGTTGCTCTCGCGGTGAGCCGAGAGTCGTTTTCTGAGGCGCCGGGATGACAAAACGAGAGCAGATTGACTGATGGGAAGGAACCGCGCCAAGGAGGCCGAGGCCCCGCCGGAGATTCGGCGGGGCAAGAAATTCACAGTTCGGACCTCAAAACTCGAACAGAATGTTCGACTTTGCGCAGCCGATGACATCACTGTCTTTGAACGTCGCTGTGCCATCCCCCACCCCCGCCCCGCCTCCGTGCCCGGACACTCACGTCCTCCATGTTGGCGGTGTCGGGTGACGCGGTGAAGTTGGTGGAATGGATGCAATGGATACCTTCCCGGGACCCCCGCTGAGAGCAGCCTGTTGTTCTACTGAGCCCCCCGCCCCCCGGCCCCCCCAATCCCCCCTCACCTGTGCAGCGCCCCACTCTCCCCCTCCCCTCACCACTGGCCTGGCTTATCTTTTTTCTCTGCACCCAAGCAGGTTAGCGTGTTTCTAGGTCAGTGTGTCGGCAGCGGGTCACGTGGTTGAAACGGACCGTTCCGATTGGCTCTTGTTTACATTTACCCGGAAGTTACCAGGTTACTTTTCCAATCGACACTTATTGAGTTATCTCACATGTTTGCGGGCTAGTTCTCTCGCTAGTTGTTCAATTCGCTCACAAGTTAGCTGGCTAGCTTCACACATGTTGTTCATTTCGCCCAGAAGTTGGCAGAGCAGGTTAGCTTTTGACTTGTTAGGTTGCAAGTTAGCACACAAGCTTGTTAAATCATTTCTAGGTCAGCAGTTGAAAAAGAGACTTCTGCTTGGTTTTTGTTTACTTCTAGTCCTCAAGATAGCAGGTCAATTTCCCCATAGACACTCGTTCACTTATCTTTCATGTTAGCAGGCCAGTTCTCTCACTCCTTTTCAATTTGCTCACAAGTTAGCTGGCTAGTTTGCTTACTAGTTGATCACTTAGCTTACATTAGCTGTCGAGTTTCTCACAAGATGTTCCATTCGACTAGAAGTTAGCAGGGTAGTCGTTCACTAGTTACTTGCTCAGTTAGCCTCCTGCCTGTTAGCACGTTAGCTTGTTAGCTCATTTCTAGGTCAGCATGTTGGCGGCAGGTCAGATGCTTGAAATGGAGCATGTCGACTATGCTGGGCTAAAAGCTAGCACAAAGCTGCTCGCCATCATGCGATCTAATGCATGGATCGTTCCTGACTCCTTCAAAGACTTTTCATGCGGGGGGGGGGGGGGGGGGGGGGGGGGGGGGCTACTTGTTTGCTATCTCTGTAGCTAATAAAAGCAAAGGCGCCTGCGGGGGAAGCGGCTCAACTTCCTGCGCCAAACGCTCGCTGCTATTTATTTATTGGAGCGTTGCTGTTCCTGCTCCCGCGCCGCCGTAAACAAAAAAAGACTTTTAGGATTTATTTGGAATTCCCAGGAAGCAACCGGACCGCTCGCCCGTCAAAGTGTCCTCCGTGCTAACAACGCCGCTAACGAGGAACATCTGTTGACCGAGCTGAAACGTAGACGGCATCTCCGTGTGGTCACGTGACCGTGACATCACTTCCAGTGGACAGGACTGACCTAGTGGCGAGCAATGTTAGCATGTTTGCATGTTTTTAGAGGGTTAGGGAAAGAGAACAAAGACAAGTCACGGCCCGGGTATAACCCGCCGGCCGTACAAACCTCTCACCTCTGCGTATGCAGTGCTGTGTAAGCGTGCAGCCGGTCATTTCTAACAATGCGCGTCTACATCGCTGGTATCAACCGTCCGGTAGTCAACCGTCAAGTGGTCCAAGTCGGCAACAGCAGTTACTTTCATTGCAAAACTGCAGCGAGCGCCTTCAATCCCCGCGGGCCAGATTGGACACCCCGACGGGCCGGTTCCGGCCCGCGGGGATAGAAGGCGCTCGCTGCAGTTTTGCAATGAAAGTAACTGCTGTTGCCGACTTTGACCGCTTGGGGGCGCACTGGCGACCACTTCCCACCTCAATGACTTTGGCTCCTACTCAGGATTGCTGCTGCGTCATCTTCGCACGCCGACGAATACGCTTGTGCGAAAATGTATTTGAAGGCACGGAATATTGCAGAATGTCAGTCAGCAGCTTCCGTTCAAGAGAGGTTGCTTGGGGGAAACGCTCGGATGTTTTTTTCATGTAAACATTTACGAGGCAGGCGGATAACTGCACGCTCAGAATATTTACCACTTTAGTTTGTATGCTGTGATGAGTTTGTCAAGATTTCCACATGGATGTGGAAATTGATGTCAATTAAAAATGATTTCTCAATCTTAACTGGTTGTTTTATAAACAAACCTCCATTTATAGATGCACCTTGAGCTGTAAGTTGCACGTGTGTAAATGAAAACACTCATAATACCGTTGAAATTTCAGTCGTTTTTGTTCAGGAATTTTAGATTGCTCGTAAGATTTGCAACAAGATAACGATCATATTGTAACGAATATAACAAAATGGGCCGGCACGGTGGACGACTGGTTGGCACATCTGCCTCACAGTTCTCGGGGACCGGGGTTCAAATCTCGGCCCCGCCTGAGTGGAGTTTGTGTTTTGTCCCCGTGCCCGCGTGGCTTTTCTCCGGGCACTCCGGTTTCGTCCCACATCCCAAAAACAGGCGCGCTAGGTTGATTGAAGACTCTAAATTGCCCGTAGGTTTGAATGTGAGTGCAAACGGTTGTTTGTGTCGACGTGCCCTGCGATTGGCCGGCGAGCGGTCCGGGTTGTACCAATTGGGCTGAATGTAGCCAGCCCCTCAACACCCCTGGTCTGAAAAGTTGGATGGATATATACAGTAGTTACAGTAAAGCTCCCCCGATTTGGGGGCGTGGGGACCGAGCATGCCGAGTCTCTGTATGCGCTGCTCATGGTTAGCATTGTTAGCATATTCATGGTCATATGCTGTGCTAATGCTAGCATTGTTAGCCTGTTGACTATCTTTTGTGTTGATGGTTAGCGTCGTTGGCATGTAGACCATCTGCGGTCACGGCTATTATTGTTCGCGTAGACGGTCTGCGTGATGTGCTAATAGTTAGCATTGCGAGCATGTTAGCGTTGTCAGCGCGTTGCCCATCGTACGCTGTGCTAGCGGTTAGCATTGTTCGTCCGTCATTATTGGGCAGGAGTCCAGAAGGGAGCGGCCGGCCCACAAAAAGTCAAGGGGGGGCGAACGGGTTGGTGATGTGCCAATGAGTCCATGTGCTTCTCGTTAAACTCTGCGGAAATAACTTCTGACCCGCTTCTTCTTCTGTTCACACGCGCGCGCGCAGGCCAGAATGGGAGGATGCGGCACAGGGGAAGAGAAGACCTGTTTAGCTCGGAAAATCTCAAGTGGGGCCGAACGGGAGTCGGAGGAGGAGAAGGAGATCTAGGGGAGCCTGGCGGGAGTTGTGAGAAGGAGGAGAAAAGTAGACTTGAAGGGTTAGGAGAAGATGTTGAGGGCTGCAACGAAGATGCTGAGGAGGAGCAAGGAAGGAGCAGATGTAGAAGGAGGCTGAAATGCTGCATGGAGGAAATGAGTAGGAGGAGGAGGAGGAGGAGGAGGAGGAGCTGCTGCTGATCGGAACACCGAAGATGTCTTCGGAGGCGGAAATGTTCCCAGGAGGTAATTGAAGCCGTCCAGGGAGGGAGATGTAGGAGGAGTTTCGAAGGAGGAGGAGTCCGACGCCGACCCTCGAGGAGACGGAGGAGGTGAAAGAGAGCCTCCCCCGCAAAGCCGCCGCGCGCCTCCTTGGCGAGCGGCCGTCCTTCATCTTCATCTTCAGCTCCACGCTTCGTCTTCCTCGCCGCCGCGCGCTCGTCACCCTCCTCACGCCGTAAACGGGCGTAGTAAATACTTCGCCTTTGCGCCGGTGGGAAGTAACCAAATACTGAAGTACCTTTGTCAGGAATTTGCACGTTAGCAAAACGGGTATTGTTGTAAATCACTAGTGTCAAACTCAAGGCCCGGGGCCCAAATCTGGCCCGCCAAGTCATTTCATGTGGCCCGCGAAAGCAAATCATCTGTGTCAACTTCCATGATTATTGCTCAAATTCTCATAAAATAATAACAATAAATAGTAGCCTCGAGACATTGAAAGCATTTTCTGTTTATGGTAACTTGAACAATAGTTGAACAAATGATGATCGTTGACTTTTGATTTCAAAACTTGGTATCCATCAATTTGTAGTAACGAGGTGACCAAACATTTCTATGGTTTCACAGTCAACGGCCCTCGGAGATGTGATGTGATGTGGCCCGCGACGAAAATGAGTTTGACACACCAGTTGTAAATAATTGGCTGCAAAAATGACCTTCTACTTGTGTACTTGAGTACGTTTCAGAGTCTGTCCGCTTTCGACCTCAGGAGTTGAATCAGTACTGAGAGTCTTTTGACACAAGTACTTGTACTAACTTAAGTACAGCGTGTGAGTACTTGCCAGCGCGCTCGTATTTGTATTCATCGGTCGACCTGAATTTTGAATTGGACTTTGTTGACGCTCCCTGGGGCAAAAAACAGCGGGCAACTTGAGGCGTCATCTGTTACTACGGTTACTGGAAGCGTCACAACAGATGCGTTCATGCGATTCGCTAATTCCGTGTAAACTCTATCAGATGACCGACTCTGCATAAAATCGTGAATTATTGACACATTGAAACAATAACAAAATCATGTCAAGACATTGAAACAGGAGTGACAACATCATGAATTTTAAACATCCATCCATCCATTTTCTGTCCCGCTTTATCCTCACAAGGGTCGCGGGCGTGCCGGAGACTATCCCGGCTATCTCCGGGCGAGAGGCGGGTTACGCCCTGAACGGGTCGCCAGCCCATCGCAGGGCACATAGAAACGAGCAAGCATTCGTGAACACATTCACACCTGGGGGCAATTTAGAGTCTTCGATGAACGCATGTTTTGGGGAGGTGGGAGGAAACCGGAGCGCTCGGAGAAAAGCCACGCAGGCACGGGGAGAACGTGCAAAGTCCACACAGGCGGGGCCGGGATTTGAACCCCGCTCCTCAGAACGGCGAGGCGGACGTGCTCACCGGGCGGACACCGCGCCGCCGAATTTGAAACAATTGGTCCTAAATCATGACTTCAAGACTTTGAATCAAAAGAAAATTAATACTGAAATATTTGATTTCACACATTTGAACAATAACCAAAGAAATGTTTGTTTTCAGACACTATTGGAGGCTCAATGATTAAAATAATGAACTGTTAACTTCCTCTTCGAACACTGAATAATAATAAAAATTTTTTTTTATTTAAACTAATAAAATGAGCGAAATTTTGCAGACGGGGTTGCGTTTTGGATGACCTCTGCGTGACCCCTGCTGTCCCATTGATGTGCTGTAATGACGATAAACGGCCACTAGAGGGAAACCTCTGACTGACGATACAACCTCCGACGGTTCCATCACGTCGAAGCCTTCCCACGTGTTTTTTCAATTATCCTTTTTGGTGTCACTTTCTACTCGTGTGCTGGATTGGACTGGTCGCCATCCTATGATAGGTCTCACAGTGGACTGACCGGTCGCCAGTCAATCACAAACAGGCAAACGCGCGTTCCACGCGTTCAGAGTCGACCTTCTGACCTTCCGACCTGCCGACGGAACGAAAGGCGAACAGGAAAGTCGCAGCGGAGACTCGAACCTGCGGGCTCTTGACTATGAGGCACGCGCCACAAACACTTCCGCGCTGCCCCAACGTCAAATCAATCCAAATCTGTTTTGTGTGCGTGCGCGCCTTCTTGCGTGGGTGTGTGCGCGCGTGTGTGATAGCTGTGTCATTCGCCAGCTGCGAACGTGTGTGTGTGTGTGTGTGTGTGTTTCTCCACTTGCAAGTGTGTGCGTGCACGTGTGAGTCGTCGTGTGTATCGCCAGCCGTGTGCGCGTGTTGTTTTGTGGTGAACATCTGTCAGGTTTTGTGTGTTGCCTTCAGACGCGCGCGAGCGACTGCACGTCTGCAAACTGCTTGCCTTCCAACTTGTCTATTTGGCAAACAACGTTTTTGTTTGTTTGTTTTTTACCACACGACATCATGGAAATGATCTGTCCCAAGGTCAAACTGCGGTTGTTTTGAGTCACCGTGAAGCGCGAGCGACGAGCACCGACTGCTTCAGAGCGGCTCCCGTTCTACGGAGATCGTCGTCGCGCGCTCGTGCGTTAGTGGCGCAAAACCCAAAAAGCCGAAGAAGAAGTTTATGCGTTCCACCAGCTGCGGGCAAAATCGGGCCCGGGGACAACGCAGCACCAAATATCGCTCGACAAATATAAAGGTCGAAATGGGCTTGACTTGATAAAAGAGCTCATTAGGTTGAAGAATAATTGTTGTCTTACTTTGTTTCCCAAAATTGGTTTACTGTAAGATAATATATTGATTCATTATGAATGAATTTAGACTAAAGGATCAAATTAAAAACCTGATTAAAATCACCAATTCTAAACATAAATGAAAATGTGTTGAGCAGTTGAATATTTCAAGACATTTTTGAGGCTGTCACAGAAATTTGAATATGATATCATATTGTTCATTTTTTCACCATTTGGTTTGAACAGTTTGAAATCTGAATGGGTGGAAAAATGTGGAAACGTGGAGGTCAAAGCGCAGAAAACCCACATTTTATTGCGGAAATGTGGAAGGCTTTGAATTTGGAGAGGATTTCGCAACGCCGACGCGTCGTCGAGCACTTGGCCTTTTGTGCGCTTTTGTCCTTCTGCGCGACCTTCCCAGCGACTTCTTGCGTTGAAGGGAGATCGGACATACGTGACGCTGTGTCCTCAGTGAAATCCACTCGGGGGGCCGGGGGTCCGTGCCCCCGCGCGCCATCTGTTCGTCACTCTCGCCAGGCCACTGCTTCGTCGTTCATCCTCACGCACACGCGAAACAAAAGTCCAGCCAGCGTGCGCGCGCGCGCGCGCGTGTGTGAGGGGAAATTGCGTCGCTAGCCGTTAGCCTCGCCGCTAGCTCAAGTTGAGCTGTCAGTCATCTTGTCTTTGACTTTTTCTTCGCTGCTTTTTGACCTTCTCCCCCCTCGCCCCCCTTCCGACCGTGTCGGCGGCGGCGCCTCGGCGGGAGTTTGCGACGTTTTCCGTTTCCGCTCGCGACGTCGGGTCGGCGAGGAGCCCCCGGCTGTCGCCACGCGCGCTTTCCTGACTTTTTCAGCGGCTTCGTGTCGCCGCCGCCCGGAAGCGTCAGATGAATTTGATGGGCGCACGAGGTGAGAAAGGAAAACCCAAAAGACGATCGCAAGAGAAATCAATCAATGAACCAATAAAGGGAACAGAGTCCGATGCTAAAGCTGTAGTAGGTCAAAGTGCAAACGGTACTGGAAGCGCTTGAACCTTTAACCCCGACAAACGCGTTTTCCCCTCTTTTTTCCCCAATTCTCTTTGTTTTTCCGACCTCCAAAACGCTGATCGGAGATTTTGTTTGTTTCGGCGTTCGGGGCTTTTCTCGAATTCGTCCTCCCTCGCTGTCGTCGGCGACGTTTACGGATGCGGTACTCCTGCGGGTACTCGATGCGCTCGGTGTTTTTGGTGCACTTTCCGCCTCGGTCGGCCGCACGTCGGGGTCGTGCGCTTCACGGAGGCGGCGGATGAACTTTCGCCGTGATCGGGAAGCGAGCGGCCCGCCGCCCGCGTGTCGTACTTCCGGTTTGGAACGGGAGCGGCTGAGCTCGAGGTCAAAGTTCAAGCGGAGTACTCAGCACACGAGCGCGCTCCGAGTCGAGCGCTCCCGCCCGCGCGCCCGCACCACATCGATCCGCCGAGTGGGTGCCCGCGCGCGCGCGCGCGCGAGAGAGAGAGAGAGAGAGAGAGAGAGAGAGAGAGAGAGAGAGGAGTCGGGTCTGCGCGAGGCTTCGCGAGTCAGCTCGTCCGGTGGCGAGCGAGCGCGCGGAGGTCCGGCCGCTCTTCGGTGCCCCGAGCGGAGCAGCGGGCGCCAGCCGCCGCTCTCGGTCTCGCTCACGGTCTCGGTCTCGGTCTCTTCCCGGCCGGTGACATGCGGCTCGGGGACCCGGCTCCGGTCCGCCGCGACCATTTCTGGGACTCTTGCCACGGGACGCGGGACTCGGGACTCGGGAGGGACATGTTGCTCGGACGGCGGCGAGCGCGTGGAAGCCGACGCGGGGTCAGAGTTCACCTCCGCTCGGAAATGTGAGCAGAGGGGGGCGACAGGAGGGCGACCGACCGACCGACCGTCCGTCCGTCCGTCTTTCTTTCGGAGGCCCGGCTCGCTCGGCCACGCGCACGCGGACACGCGCCGACCAGTCATGTACTCCCCGCTTTGTCTCACGCAGGTACGTGCGCGCGCGCGCGCGCGGCCACACGCACACAAGCACGCACGCACGCACAACTCCGCCAAAGTTCGCGCGTCCCTCGTGCCCCGAGCGCGTGCGTGTTCGCCGTCGTCGCCCGGACGGCAGCAAATTCAACGTTCGGGTCGTCGCCCAACTTTTGATCCGTTTTCATCAACGGCTCGCCATCGTTCACTTCAACTTCGAGTCTCTTTTTCTGGAATTGAAATGTTTTCCGTCTTCCAAAGGAATTAAAATCGGCATGATGAGAAAGATCCACGTGACAGCGAATGCAATTCTTCAGCAGAAAGTCCTCCAAATCATCAAACGAGGAGAACATCAATTTTTCAAATTCCGTTCCTCCAAATGATGAGATTCCGTCTCAATTCACTCCTTCCGAAAAGGCCCAATTCGAATCATTTCTTCGTCAGCGGCGGAAATCGGAAAGCGACGCGGGACGACGATCGCGATAACAATCGTCCACCGCGACGGTGGTTTTGCGACGGGGACCCGTCTGAATGCCCGTTTGCTTTCCTTGACATTATTGATGATCGATTGGCAATAATACGACGCTGACGTCATAGCGACCGCGGGGCGGCGCGCGTGGGCGAGAGCGCAAGAAAACCAATCGATGCGAAATAAAAATAAAACCAGCGAGAGGAGGCGAAGACGTGGCAGCGGCAGCGTCCGCGTACAACTTCGTTTCATTCCCGCGAAACAGAAACAGCTGCCGAAAACGCTGCGAGTTGCGCGCGTCGCACGCGTGGCCCTTCGACTCCTCCCGTCTCCGTACAATCGTAATCACGGTAAAGACGCGCAATCGTTTGGACGAATTCACGCATATTCATTCGTTTCGGAGAAATGAAGAATCGTGCGAATGCCAAACGGCTGCCTCATCACAGATCCCTCTGGTGTATTGCGACAACATCACGTATTAACGCTAAAGACGCTTTGAGTGACATTTGTCGAAGAACGCACGCAGCAAGAGGAACCCTTTGGACACTAAGATGCATTTGCGTTGGTTTGGGTGGGAAAGGGGAACAATCTGACGTCATTAGCATCTTCGCAAACTTCATTTGGGACAGCTAACGGGAAAGACATTTCGCCACTCGAAGTTGAAAAGTAGCACTCGACTCGAAACAACGGGCACCTTTTGACGCGCCACCGCCCGCCGGCAACCGTGCCGATCCTCGCTTCGCTCCGGGGAATTCCTTTTCAAAAGGAAATTCTTTCCCGTTAGCGATCCAATGCGGCGAATATCGCTGGCGTGTCGAAAGCGCGGAGCGAGTCGGGAAGTGTAGTCGGGTTAGTAGCCTCACCGCTAACAAACGACAGGATTAGCGCCTTTAACGCTCGTCATGTTGACATTTTCTTGAGTCGGTCAGATTCTTTGCGGCGTTTCGGGCCAACGTTCGAATGTTTTTCTGCCCCGAAGCACCCGAACCAAAAACAAAGCTCGTTTGTCGTTTCGGACGAGTTGCCGAGTTTGAACTTTTCTTTTTCCAATTCAGTTGTCACGAGTTTTTGCAAAACGGGGCATCTTGTGTTTGCGACATGAAACGGGGCCGTAAGAAGTCGCGTGCAAAAAAAAGTGGACCCAAGCTCACGATCAGCGGCAACCATCCGCCGATCGAATCGAAGAACTTCTCTCGTTCCCTTTAAAAGCGGCGCAGAAGCAACGGCTCGAAAACCGCCGGCGACTTCCGTACGCGGGCGACCTCGTGCGTCTGCGTCGCCTCTGGCGACCGTTCGTTCCTTTTGCCCCGCCGGCACGCGGGAGGATTTCAAAAATGGAATGACCACCACGACGATGAGACGATGCGTCGAGAGGCTCGGACGTCCGCCGTTGACGCGTTTAGGAACGAAATCCGCGGCGTTCGGTCGCGGCGGCGGCTCGCCCGTCTCGGCGCGGGCCGCTCCGTCCGATCGGCGAGCTTTGCGCTCCCGCGAGAACGGCGCTACGCCGACGTCTGCGCGGTGTAGGAAAAGAAATCGAAAGCTGCAATGGAATAAACGAAGGCCCGGGCGTATGGCCTTGTTGAACTTCCGGATATTCTACCGTTATACTCCTGTGACCTTCCGTCCGCCCAACGGTCCACGCCAGCGAACGAGTGAACGTCCCGTTTTGTCCCCCGACGCTTCGCTCCGCCTCGTTCGCGTTTTCCCGGCCGGATGAAGACGAGCTGAAAATGCAAATCTTTTTTTTCACTTCAAACATTTGGTCTCCAAAATAGGCAATAAACATCCGCCGACCAATTGGCAGCAACTGACTCGGTTGTGAAAAGAAGTTTGAAGTTTGAAATGTTTTTCTTGTTGTTCTCGTGTTATTGAGCAGTGGGAACGGCCTTCGACCGCGAGTGTTTCCGGTCTGCCGTCGCGTTTGCCGGTTTAATTCCGCACGGCCGTCGCGTGGCACGAGGGCAAAACGATTGTCGTCGTGCGTTCGCCGCGGCCGCTGACGCTCGCGTGTGCTTGTGCCGTCCCCACGCAGGACGAGTTCCACCCGTTCATCGAGGCGCTGCTGCCGCACGTGCGCGCCTTCGCCTACACGTGGTTCAACCTGCAGGCCAGGAAGCGGAAGTACTTCAAGAAGCACGAGAAGCGCATGTCCAAGGAGGAGGAGCGCGCCGTCAAAGACGAGCTGCTGGGCGAGAAGCCCGAGGTCAAGCAGAAGTGGGCGTCGCGCCTGCTGGCCAAGCTGCGCAAGGACATCCGGCCCGAGTTCCGCGAGGACTTCGTGCTGACCGTGACGGCCAAGAAGGCGCCGTGCTGCGTGCTGTCCAACCCCGACCAGAAGGGCAAGATGCGCCGCATCGACTGCCTGCGGCAGGCCGACAAGGTCTGGCGCCTGGACCTGGTCATGGTCATCCTCTTCAAGGGCGTCCCGCTGGAGAGCACCGACGGCGAGCGGCTGGTCAAGTCGCCGCGCTGCGCCGACCCGGGACTCTGCGTCCAGCCGCACCACATCGGCGTCTCCGTCAAGGAGCTCGACCTCTACCTGGCCTACTTCGTCCACGCCGGTCAGTCCTCGTCTCGCTCTTTTTCACCTTCTGCTCTTCCGTCGAGTCTTTCGCTTCTGAGTCTTCGTCCCGCCGCGGTCGACCCAAACTCCCAAAAGGCTTTCCGCTGCTTTTTGGCACGTTTGAACTCGTCGTAATACATAATACAATGCATCCGACTCGCTATTTTCTTCGGCATGAGAACTTCTCATTCGTTTGCATCATTTTGACAAGTTCCGCAGTTCGTTCGAAAAAAATGTTTCCGACTCTCAAACATACAATTTCAACAAAACCGCTGATGAACCGCATGACTGGCATACGGATTTGAGCTTTGGTCAACAGAAACATTCGCACACTGAGCCGCCCGAGAGACGTTTTTAGCTAGCTCGCCACGTCACGTCACGTCACGTTATCGTCGTGACAAAATCCTCGTTTACCAAACTGTCGCGCGCCGTACGCCGGTACCGCTACCGCGACCGTGACCTTGCCCGACCGCTTAGGAGCCCTCCGTCGCGCCGACAAACGTTTTGGTGCGCTATGCCGCCGCTTGCGTGAAGCGACGCGAAAAAATGGAACAACGACGTCATTGGCCCGCAGACGGTTTCAAACTTGTGGAGCATCTTGACCGAACCTTCCAAACCGCAGACGCGCCAAAGCTGCCGAAACAAAGAGGAGACGCTCTTCTTTCACCAGAACAAAGACGTTTGCCTCCAGCTTTTTCCGTTCTAGAATAACTAGTTGGCTTTCGGACCCCAAAACGGCGACAACGAGCTCTTGGTGACATCGCTTGACTTTTTCCTGTCGTGACAACTAGAAAAGCCAGAAAGCCCTTTTGATGGCCAAATCGTCTGTTTTCTCCGATATCCAACGAAGAAACGTGACGTGGACTCCTCAGCGCGCGGCCGGAGTTGAGCGTCCGCCCTTTCCGACCGCCGCAGGCACTCGGTCTACGCCGCGCATTTACGTACTCTGCTCCGGTGTCGCGCGCCTAAACTCGTCCCATTCCGACGTGTTGCATTTGGCCGAGGGAGAGAAAAGCCGAGATTCGCGTCCGAGACAAAGACGAGGACGCGAATCTCGGCAAAATCCGCGGGGGACCGTTCGTCCGCTTTCTTTTTTGGGGGGGATTTCCTTACGTGCTCTTTGATGATGTTTTGATTTTTCTTCTTGGATGTTTTTGGGCGTTCTAGCGGCAGCCGGTTAGCTTTGGCGCCGTTACCACGGAAAACGCAGCCGCGTCGTCACGTGAGGAAGCGTTTTCGGACACTGACGCTGTTGCCGTGGAAACCGTGCCTTTTCTGTGTTGGTTGTTTGTTTTGTTTTTTTGGAGTTGGTGCGCATCAACGGCGTTGCCACGGAAACAAACGTCTTCAATCGTTCGCCGACAAACGCGCGGCGTCGACGCCGTCTTTGCCGTCACGCGAGTCGAAGAAAACGTGAGGTCGTAGCCACGGAAACCGTGGCTTCGTCCTCACGTAAAGTTGTTAATGTCGAGGCCGAACGCGAGCGGGCCGAGAGTTTGCTAGCGCTGACGTTGTCGCCGTGGAAACCGTGTCATCGCCGCGAGCTGAGGAAACGACGCATTTCTTAGCATCGACGTTGTCGCCGCAGAAAGCGTTATTTTGTCGGTCGCGCTGTTGTCGTCGAGGCAAACGTATTTTGTCGCTATGACCGAAAGCGACGAACCCGTTAACGTAAATTCTGTCGTCGTGGCAACCGGGCCTTTACGTCTACGTGAGTCGAACGCCAGATCGAACGCTAGAAGAAAGCGAAACGGGAAGTTTGTCGGTGTCCGTCTGGTTGCCGTGGGAACCGTGTCGTTATTGTTACGCGCGTGTACGCTTTAACCTGCTGAACAGGAAATTGTTGCTGAGCAGGTGTAACTTCGGGGCGAAAGGTCATCTTGTGGCGTATGAGGCCAGCGACCGTGTCAGTCGGTGAGGCGCGTTAAAAGGTCGGAGGTTAAACGTGCAGGTCGTGACCTCTAAGGGTGAGGGTTAACGACACGCGCGGAGGGCTTCTACAGCGGCGGGAGAAGATCTAAACCGAAGCCTCATTCGAACGCCGAAGGCGCGCACGGAAACGGGGCCCGCGTCCGACGGGACGGCGAAGCGACGCAAAGCCGGTTACCGGATCGGGATCGGACCGGAACGCGCGCGCAGGCTGAGGGTCAGGCTAGGCGTCGAGCGCTACACGATATTCGACAGCCTTTTACGACGTCCCGCGACGTTCGAGAGAAACTTTCCCGCGCTTTGACGACGTTCGCTAACTTTGACCGTACGGCGGCCGTGACGCGTCGCAGCGATTGCGAACGCCGCAACACGGCGACGTTGACGCGCCACGGAAGCGGAAGGCTGCCACGCCGGGAAAAAAGTTCAGTTTCCCATTTAACGTCGTAAGTTTCCCGTTTTAAAGTGTCGTACGTTTCACATTCTAACGTGATAAGTTTCACGTTCACATTGCGCAAAGCGTCCAGTTGGGGTGACTGGCGTGATCGTCGTGTCCTCTTTTTGCGTCCTGTGAGTCGAAGTTGCGAGCTACGCGTAACTACGCTGTTCTTATTCAATACTGTAAAAAATGAAATCAAATCAAAAGATTTGATCTGAACCGGAAGAAATGATTTTGTTTTGTTTAGCCGAATGTGGAAGTCAAACTTTTCACGTTATATAACGTGAAATGTTTCACATTGAAAATGTTGTCATGTGACTTTTTTCTTCCGGCGTGGCAACAATCCGCTTGCGACGTTCCGGTCGGTCCGCGTCAGCGGGGGCTCGTAGCGCCGACGGACCGAGTGACTAAATCGGCGACTCGCGCGGGCTCCAATGAACCGATATTTTTGACAATCCGAAAGCGCTTAATTTCCGAAAGGGCCCCGAAATAACGCTTCCATCTCCGACTTCGGTCGTGAAAACTCCCCGCCTCGGTCGCTTTTTTCTCAACTTTATTGATCAAAGACGAGCATGACAATTTCATAAACAGTCAACAAAATTCAAAAGAAATTCAAATTCAAAAGTGAGCATTCACACGATGTACACGACGTTACATGTAACGGCATCATCAGATACAAAACCTTCAAATGACTGCACACGCTCAACGTTTGTTTGGATTTGGATTTGAATATTTGGAATATAATATATATATATATTTCAATATTTGGTTTGGTTTTTGAAGTTCTTCATTTCATTCTTATGAACTCAAAACAGCGAGTGACGTCATGAATCTGCATCCTCGGGTAAAACGTTTAGCAATCATAATCGTTTCCCGTTCTTGACTTTGTATTATTATCATGATTGCGTATTTAATGTCTTTGTATTCCAGCTTTCGGCTTCTTTTTCAGATATCCAAATTGTCGAAATGCTTCCCAAAACATTCGAGGACAAATACAATGAGAAGATGTCAACTCTTTGTCCCGGAAATTCAATCAAGGGTTGATATCGTCGAAGGTTTCAAACGGCGTTTTCTAACTTTGGAAATCTAATCCCGGCTTTCGTTTCATTAGGATCCGCTTTTCATCCATCTTTTCGATGATTCCTTTTTAAAGATAAAGCGAAGCCCGTCGGTCGCTCGGTCGCTAACCCGAACCGATCGGACGGTCGGCGGACGTCCCCGCGTGCGCTTTTCACGGCGTTTGCATTTGCGACCGTATAATTCCAGAACATTCCGTCACGCTTTTCGGAGACTCTCACAAGTTGACCGACATTCGACGACGTTGAAGAACAGGCTCCAGCGACCCTAAGCGGGATAAGCGCTGTCGGAAAGGCTCGGACGGACGGATGGACGACAGCTGCCGCGTTATTAGCATTCCCGCTTAGTTTCCGGGCAGGACACGCCCCGCCGCAAGACCATTGGCTGCTGCGTCGCGGGATGTTGCAGGTGTTGCCAGATGACCGAAACGGAAGGCTTAAAGCTTAAGGTTCGGACTAGGGCGGGGTTACGGTGAGCGGGAAACGTTAACGTCGCCGCACTTAAGTCTCGTCCTTCTTTTCCCGCCTGGAAGCGGGAGGGCGCGGCCTGCCGGGATACGGCAGCCAATCGGAGTGCGGCGGGGCGTGACCTGCCCGGAAACTACGCGGGACTTCTAATAACGCGCAACTGACACGTTAGCTAAGCAAGCTGTTAACGTGATTAGCGGCAATGTAGAGCGTGTGCGTGGTTTGTTTCTGGAAAGTGTGACTGGTTAAATTGAAGGCAACGCAAACTTGGAGGCTTTCAAATAAGGGTTTTGCTGTGGGGGTTGCTGGGGGGCTGCAGGGCTGCAGGGGTGTTGTTGTCGTTGGGCGGGGTTGGGCGCGTTTGGAGGGAGGATTTTCTTTTTTCTTTTTGTCTTTTTTGGCGCGCGTCCAGAAGGTGAAAGAAGACACAAAGTGCCGACTGCTGTGTTGTTGTTGCCGTCGTGCGCCTGCAGCCGCTCGTCAGATGTTCGCTCTTAATTATTGATTGGGGGGCGGGGGGGGGGGGGGGGGGGGGGGGGCATCGAGTGTTCAAAAGTCGTCCTCCGACGTTCGCCGTCCGGCGCCTGTCGTCGCGGAGTCAGGCAGAGCCAATCGGAGAACCGAACCCTCGGCCTTCTGACTGCGACGCGTTCGAGTACCGACGCGCGCGTGTCATAATGAGCGTGTGTGTCTGTGTGTGTGTGTGTGTGTGTGTGTTTCTGCGAACGAATGCGTGTCGGACAAACAAACAGACGTCCTGCTGATGGACGGGGTTTCCACGCAAGGACGGCAGGGGTCGCACACTGCGGCTTCCCGCTAATTAAATTGCGTCTCCGCCGTCCATTAGACGGATGGACCGAGCGCAGCTGCTGAGTCGGCGCAGGTAGGACGGGTCCTCCGCTTCTTCGCCGTCGTCGTAATGGTCCGCAGAGCAATTCATTTGGCCCCGCCCTCCGTGTCCTCCAAGATGCGGGGGGGGGGGCCTTCATAAGATCAAGTCGTCATTGCGCAAGAGATCAACTTCGAACGTCTTCTCAACTTCTGCCCGAACAATCTCGTTGGCGACGCCCCGCCCCCGGAGGGACACAGGTCGCGGGAAGAACAATTTAGCGACTGACAGCCAGTAAACATGATGCATTGCGAGGGGCGGGTGCTGACTTCAGCGGCTCCCGCAATGCATTGCAGCTGTCCACCTCGACCCAAAACAAAAGCTGAGGCTCAAGGGAAATGTAGTGCGGGAAAATGAGAACTCACCTTCTCACCTTCTCTCCTTCCTTCCTTCCTTCCTTCCTTCCTGTTTCCTTGTCAGCATGTTGAAGGTGATTCTTTGATGAACTTTAAGAAGAACTCACGCAATTAACTGCACTTCAATCACGCACACACATTTCTTGAAGACGCTTTCACTCCTCCTCTTCCTCCAGACTTTGTGTTGAGTTCTTCGGCCGTGATTTTTATTTCCATCGCCCCCCCGCCTGCCCGACCCACCAAGACTGATTAAATCTGCCTTTGACGCTTTGATACATCCGTTATTGACTTTCAATTCATCATTGTGTGTGCGCGTGGCAGAAACACACATGCACGCACGCACACACACACACAATATGTGACGATGCATCGTGTGTGTACACAATTAGGAGAATCACTGCATTCTTATTTTTTTTGACAATGGTGTACTTTTGTGTGTTTATGATTGTTCGTTCGCACGCATTACACAACGCGCGCACACACACACGTTGGCACAGGCCTCGACAGCCTCGCCACATTCGGCGCACTTAATCACACGCGCGCTACGTGACACACTCTCTGAATCCTGTGTGTGTGACAGTAGTAGCGAGCCTGTGGCTGCTTTCTCTCCTGCTGAGTTGCAAAACACACACACAAACACACACCGGCAGACTTCCTGCCTGGAGAACGTTTTCCTCGTTGTCCGCTTTGTGAGGTTTCCGTGACTTTTGGCGTGACATCTTTGATGGAAACGTCAAAAGTTGAGTATGTTAGCCGCCCATAAAGGCGGCAACGTACCCGCCGAGCCAGCGTGCGTGTGCGTGTGCCTCGCCTCGCCTCGCCTCGCCTCGTAACTCTTGCGGTCCGTCTCGCTTTTAAGCGTCGGCGTCCTGCCGCCGTCCTGCGCCGCTCGGCCATAAATGAGTCAGTGTCGGGAGCGCTACGCCGACGGAATTTTGAGGGAGGGGCTGCGGCACGGGCCCTCTCCACGCAGGGGGAGGGGGCGGCGGGGTCAAAGAGCACCGAGTCTCGTGGGGGGCGGGAGAGAAAAGCCGAGGGAAGGGGATCAAAGTCGCCGCGGGCCTGACGCGCAACAGGAAGAACATTCGAACCCGGCCCCCCGTCGCCTACAGCGGACCGCGTGCCCCCCTCCCCCGCCCGCGCGGCACCTCTGCGCCTGCGTGCGCACCAGCTGCAGAGTGCGCGGGGGGTTAATGAGCTGATATTGACCGACTGACGCAGGCGCGCAGTAGAAGGGCTCTGATTGGACGTTTGCTCGTGGACTGAAGAAGTCAAAGGTGACGTAGAACATCGGAGTTGCGAAGGAAGAGCAGCTGCGTGCGTGCGTCGTATTTGTCATTTACGCAGGACGAGATGCTCTCTGCGTCTCGCTCGCTCTTAACCGATTCTTTTAATCGCTCAGAAGAGGCTAACGGCTAACGCGCACGTCAGCGTGCCTTTGCGTGCGTGTGCCGCTGTGTGTGAATTAAGTTTTGTGTTTTTGCTGCATGCGTGTGATTTGTATTGTTCGGGGGGTAAACGAGCACGCACGCACGCGTCGCGGGAGGATCGACGTCGCCGCAGCGGGCGGCCACGTTTGCGCACAGGAAGCGAAGAAGTCCCGGTTGGCTTTGTGGCGTGTCGACAGATCGATTCCGTAGGTTTGTGTGTCGCAATTAGCTGCCGGACAGGTCGCCGCCGCTGACCCGCTTCAGCCTTCCGCCTGGACACGGTCGTCTAAGGCGACGGCGCCGGCTGACGCCCCGTTAGCGTTAGAAGCTGCCTTGCCGTACTTGAATCAATTGGCAGTCTGCGACGCAAACACGCGAGGTCATTTTTAGATCGACACGGACGTGCAAAAGTATTGGCCCTCCTCAAATTCTATTTTTGCAGAGTTTCCACACTTTAATCTCGACGCTCATCAAACAAATGTAAATATCAGACAAATATAACCCAAGTGAACGTAACATGCTGTTTTTCCAATTGAAATTTCATTCATGAAGGAACAAAACCGATGAAACCCCTCGTCAAATCACGAATCGGTCGCAATTCTGGGTTCCTTTTTCACTCGGTCCGATTCCCTGCGGGCCCGTTGGAGCAAGAAATCGCTTCAACGGAGAGATCTAAAAAAAAGCTGCAACGGAATGACGCGAGCCAAAGAAATCGAGAAATAAGCTCATTGGCGTGTGTCAGTGCGTGCGGAAAGGCTTCCAAAAGCCATTTGTGAATCGCCATCGGGAGAGCCGTTGCCCTCGCGCGGAGGAGAACACACGGAAGAGTGGAGAACCTTTCCGGGAATGGACTTTTTTTACTTTTTCACACGGGGAATAGTTGTTGTTCCTTCATAAATGAAATCGGCATTTAAACGGCGCATTTGAAGTTCATTGGTCTGATATTTACTTTCACTTGATGCGCTTGAACATTCCAACGGGGCAACTGCAAAACGAGAAGAATTTGCAAATGCGCGACCTCGGATCATCTCTTGTCCTCGCGCGGCTCCGGTTCGGCTCCTCGGCGCTCCGTAAAAAAACTTCGATCGTTTACGATTCCTAATTATTCGAATGCGCGACGCCGTCCGTAGGGATCGCGACGATGTTTCGGTCGAACGTCCGCATTTGGTCTTCAAAACGGACACGCGGGTTCGCTCGTTTGGAGAGGAAAAAATGAGTTCAAATCTGTCTGCAAAATAGGTTGCATTGTTCATAAGAATTCATTCTCATCTTTAAATTGTAACACTTACAAGAAATCCAAATTCACGAACCCGTTACTTCATGAATGTATTCTTGCAATTGTTTATTTTACCATTTTTTTAATCTTATTCATAAGAAATCGTTTGAACCATTATTTCATGAGATAAAAAATGACTAAAAACAAATAAACGTATACAATTAAAATGTGAAAGTTTCATTTAAAAATTGAATTGCAATATTTTTAATTCAAGAAATTGGAATTTAGAAATGAGTCGATCAAAGAAATACAAAACGTGAACTAAATATTGTTTACAATGAAATAACTTGAATGAGATGAAAGCATGAAAACGGACCCATGACGCAACCCCTTTTCGGAAGAAAGGCCCAAATGAATGGGACCGAGGAGTCCGGGAGCCGAATAAAGCAAACGCAGGGTGGGCCGCGTTGAAGAAGGAGCCCCCCCCGCCCGCCCGTTAAGTTAGGGAAGTCCCCGCACAGGATTGCTCAAGTATGTTGTATTTCTATTTGTATTTCTCCGTCAAAGACGGAAATCTGGTCACGCGTGTGAAAGCGGCGACCTTGCCGCAGCGTTGCTGAAAATAATGTATCTAGAAAGTGAGAAATGGCCGTTTCCATCTTCAGGCGGCCACGCTCTCCATTAGCCGAATGGGCTGAGTCACCGCAGCGCGCGAATGTTAATGAGGGCCGGAACCCCCCCGCCCGCCCCGGACACCCCGCGCGCACGCTCCGCCGTGCGGCTTTTATCTCTCGATGCGGGACATCGTCGTCATCGTTGACTTGATCGAGCGGCGCTGCCGCTTTATGAGCCCCCCCCCGCCCCGCCCCGCCCCGCCCCCTCACTGCGACAACAAGACCGCATGTCCGTCACAGGCATCACCGGGAAGTAGATCGGTGCGGCATCGGAAGAAGTTCCGATGGGTCAATCTTGAAAGACGACGATGATGACGACGACGGTTTCGTTGGCGAACGTGTGACGACAGGCGCCGTCTGCAGGTGGCGAGCGGCATCATTAGCGTCACTAGGGTTAGCATCCGGTTGGAAATGCCCGAATGAATGACGTCAACATTTCACTGTACTTTATGCCCCGCCCCCTGCCCCCACGCAAGCCATAATCCCCCCAAGTAGACGGGAAGCAACCGAATCCCGCCGCAATAATGCGCCTCGCTTTGAGGATAAGCCGCCTGATCCTCGTTAAGGTCGTTAGCGGCCGCGAGGAGACGCACGCTAGCCGCGCCCGCAAGCTAACGCTAAACGTTCGTACGCCTGGAATATTGCACGTGTGCTGCGCTCGACTCTCGCTTTTAATTCGTATGTCGCGCTTGGCTGTCTTGTTGCGGCTCGAGCTGGTGTGCTAATTGACTCGCTGAATCGTGGTGCGCTTGAGTCATTGACCGACTCTCATTTTGTGGTCGGCTCTCACGGCGCTCACGTCAATGTCGAACGGCAACCCTCGCATGACACCGTCGCACGGCGCCAGACTATCACGGTCGACTCACGCGGTACTTTCGTGTCACAGTCGGTGCACGTGGTTTTCGTGTCGAAGTGAACTCGTGTGTGTCTCTCTCTCGCGTTGCGCGTAACGCTGAACTCTCTCCACAATTGGATCTGGGAATTATTCTGTTTGGGATGAGATCGGGTTCTGCATGGGAACTGGAACCGTAGTGAAAACATTTGGGTTTTCCCAAACCAGAAACTGGAGACGAACGGCGACGTCCGTGCGTTTCTCAGGGTTCCCGCGACGTCGCCTCGCGGTCCGGCAACGGGTCCCTCCCGAAAAGAGCAAAGGCGGACTACGAGAGGAGGATCGAGTCCCGTCTCTGCAGCGGGGACTCACGACGCGAGCGGCGAGCGTTACCGAGCGCCCCGAACGGCGAGTCGCGAGCAGATGAACCGAAGGGCCTCTTTGCCGGCTCTGAAAAGCACAGCGACGCTCCCCGACCCCCGTCGGGTTCTCCCGGGAAAAAGTCGAGCCCGGCGAATCCTCCGGCCCCGACGGACGGCCGCCGAGGTGTCGGGAGTTGCGCCCACCGCCTCTCGTTCGTCTCGAAGTCATTCGGGCCCGCCCGAAAACCGCCGCGATCGTCCCGGCGTCAAGAAGGCGTCCGCGGTCGGCCTTCTCGACGCCCGCCCCGTCGCCCTCGCCCCAGGAACCATCGAGGCCGCTTCGCCGGCGCATCGACGACGGCGTTCCGTTCGCTTCCGTCGGGACTCTCGCGTCATCCGCCCGCCCGCGCTCGTCTCCCGTTCTACTCGTAGTCGACTCTCGCGGTTCTCACGCGCCGCTTGATTCTCGCGTCTCATGTTCTTGTTGAAATTGACTTCGGATTTTGGAGCCGCCGATGTTTTTTCGTTCTTGTCGGTGTCGCCGGCGGGCCCTTCCCTGCCCCGCCGGGCCTCGGGCCCCTCCTGCCGTACAGATGCAGGTACAGATGGGACCCTCGTACCTGCCCGCCCCCTTCTTCCCCCCCACCTGATCTTCTAATGCATAAATATGTAATTTGTTCATCTGTCCGCATGAAATATGCAGATGAGAAGCACGCGCTTGTGATTGTGTTTTTCAGGGTCGTTATTGGCGCCAACAGGCAGCGCTCACAACGCTAACGCGTCACACGATCGGGGGGCATCGACGCGCCCCCGCCGATCGCATCGTCAATCTTGCCGAGCTTCACCTCGACCTCCACTTTGCCCGTCCGCCCGAACTTGATTTACAACAACGTCTTGATGATGTCTCACGCACGCGCACGCCGGCTGTCACTCGAAGGTTGTCGACGCGGCGAGCGAACGAGACGCCGTCTTTTAATTGGGAGCTTTTATGAATAGTCACGAGGACGCCGGATTAACTTCCTGTTTGATGTTTGCCGACGCCATCGCGCTGCTCGTTCGTTGCCAGCCGGGGAGCGTGCGTACGCCCGTGTGTGTACGTGTAAATACGGGAGCATCATTTTGTTAGCGTGTGCCTGCAAGTGTGTGCGTGCACCTGTGTGCAAATACGTGTGTGCGCGTTTGTACGGCCTCCCAGGCAAAAACAAATGAAACGTTTTCCTCGGTGGCTGCTGATCTTCGTGTCTTCGTGCGCTCCGGTCGTGACCCTCGGTGACCCCCGGCGACCTTCGGCGACCCTCGACGTCGACCCCGATCGGAGCGGCCAAAACGAGCGCGTAGCGCCGGCGTCACGTTTGGAACCGAGCGGGCGGACGACCGCCGCAAGAAAAAAAGTCGGGCGAGGAAACCGGCGGCGCGTGCACGTGAGCGCGTGCACGCGCCGCATTGGAGAGTCGCTCTAATTAAGGAAAGTGAAGCGGCGAGCGATCGATGCGCACATTCATCAATGAGACTCCGCCTACCGGACGCACGCACGCTGGGCTCGGGCCGCGCCCAGGCGCCCGCGTGCGCGCGTCAGCGTTTTACTGATTCAACTGGAAAGGCTTTTCAATTCTTTCCGTCGCCCGTATTTGTTAATAATATGGAAAAACATATTTGTAACATCTCCTTACATTTGCGTGAACAAATGTATTCCATTGTAAAAAAACGATTATGAAATGATCAAACGATAACGATATTAGTTGGTTATACATACATCGATCTAAACATGAATTTGTCGCATCTCCTCAACAAGGAAAGAACATTTGGTTTCCTAAAAAAATGAAATGGGTGAAATATCCTGAACTTCGTTTCAAATGTACTTGAATTGTATTTATAGTTTGATGAATCCGTCATGTGGCTTTTAATAATACTAATGTCCGTTTGCGAATTTGCTCCCTGAGGAGTCTTCGCAATTAACGCTCCTCTATCGAGAAGTATACAGTTGTGCTAAAAAGTATGAATATATTTCTAAGCATGACCGTATTGGCTGAGATACATATTTGTCTAAAAAAATGCTTCTCTCACGATTCTGCAAAGAGAAATAATTTGGGTAATCCGAACTGACCTAAAACAGAAAAGTTTAGTCGAGTTTCATGTCAGAGAAAAAGCATAATGTGTCTTTTTATGCGGTCGGTCATACACGGTCATGTTAAAAACAAATATAAATATTGGCACCTGAATGTATAAAAAAAACATTTGTTGATTGTAATGGTTTACACACACACACACACACATATGATATATATATATATATATATATTCTATTATGTGGGTATATGAATTTTCAGTCTTGAAAAATTATAAAATTCTAAATAAAATAAAAAAATAAGAAAAATAAATAAATATATATATATATATATATATATATATATATATGAAAGCTGTTTTTGTTATAATTTATGATCTCGCCATATTGCATTGTACAGTTTGCGTCTCAGCCTTTCATAAATTTGCTCCCCGAGGCGTCTTCACGCTCTTGTTGGATTTCTGAACATTTGCGTATGCGTCAAGAGTGGCGCGTCTTGGCGTGCGTGCGGGATTTTTGAGGGTGAACGACATCAACTCAATGGGAGCCAGGCAGAGTTCAAAGGTCATGTGCATTCATGTAGCGCAAAGTTGGCTCGTTTCCAAGTTTTCCTTCGCAGTCGCTATCAACAACAGCAACATGCTACCCGCAGCTCGCTGACCTTTGCCACTCAGATGGCTACTCTGTGTGTGTGTGTGTGTGTGTGCGTGCGCATCTTTTGTTCTCGCGGAAGGTACAAGATGGCAGCCGCTCAAAGGAAATAGACACAAACTTCAAAATGGTTGCCAGTGATTTAAGATGGCTGCCAGCCTGCAGAGAGTGGGTGTGTGTGCGTGTGCGTGTACGCACCCCCACACACGCACACACACACACACACGCAGACTAGGGCATGGGGTTACGTTAAAAATTGTGACGGAATTGGTGTTTGTGTTATTTGAGTGTGTGCATGCATGCGTGTGTGTGTATAAAGCTAGCTAGATAGATAGCGAGCGCAGGGTGTGTTTGTATTTCCGCTCGGCGTCGCACAGCCAGGCGGGCGGGAACGTCTGAGAAAGAAAATCTGCCAGGAACTAAAAAACATTCTTGTACGGAATGTCGAATGTTTGTGTTTTATTGACTTGATGATGTGCACGCACAGGCGGCGCGGTGGCCGACCGGTTAGAGCGTCAGCCTCACAGTTCTGAGGACCCGGGTTCGATCCCCGGCCCCGCCTGTTTGGAGTTTGCGTGTTCTCCCCGTGCCCGCGTGGCTTTTCTCCGGGCACTCCGGTTGCCTCCCACATCCCAAAAGCGTGCATGAATTGGAGACTCTAAATTGCCCGTAGGCGTGACTGTGAGTGCGAATGGTTGTCGGTTTCTATGTGTCCTGCGATTGGCCGGCAACCGGTTCAGGGCGTACCCCGCCTCCTGCCCGATGACAGCCGGGATAGGCTCCGGCACGCCCGCGACCCGCGTGAGGAGAAGCGGCTCGGATAATGGATGGATGTGCACGCACACGCACACACGCGAGCCAGCTGACGGCGTCTGATTTTCCCACCAAGTGAGGCCTCACTTTCCTTTCCAATCACGTGGAACGCACACACATATTTCACACACGTAACACACAACGCACATGCACGTATGCATGACATGTGCACGCACACACAAGAAACTCGCACGCATACATACATAAATACAGTACACCACACACACAAGTACACAATACACACTCACACACGCAACACATATGCACATACACACAGACACAGAAGACACTCATATACACACGCACGCACTTACACAACACATACACACAAAAAACACACACGTGCACACACTCACACGAAAACGCACACAGATATATTCACAAACACTTTCACAGACGCACACGAGACAACACACTTGTAAAAGTGGTTAAGGCGTGCGCTTTTATTTTGAAGGCTTGTGAAGCAATTGAACGAGGCTTTTATTGTGAAGTGTGCGTGCTTCACTGTTGGAGGGGGGGGGGGCACGGCCCGCTACGCTACGCTCCCACACCTCATTAGCATATTTCGGTAACCTGGATGCGGGCGAGCGGGCGGTGTGTGAAAGTGCTGACCAACACACGCTCATCACCCCCCACCCCGATGACACACACCCACACGTCTCCCTCCTCTCGTTGTCATGGTTACGCTGATGCTTTTTGTTTTAGGCTACTCGAGCACACGCACGGACGCATGCACACACGCGCACGCATGCATGCACACACCCACCCACACACTGTGTTCTGAGTTTGAATTCCCAGCATGCTTTGTGTATGTTGTGTGCGTGCGTGTTTTTGTGTACGTGTGGTTTATTGTATGTATGTGTGTGTGTGTGTCGCGTGCACGTGTGGCAGCGTTCATACAGTAAACGTGACCTTGGACCTGTGCGTTGGCGCGCGTGCGGCGGGCGTGTTCCTTCTCAGCGGCGCCTCCTGCAGGGTGGCGTGCGATAAAACAATATTTTCAATATTTCTAAATGCGATGGAAGCGCCGCCACGGCCGCTAAACGGTGAGCGCGCGTGCCGGGAAGGCCGACGCACAGCCGGCGCGATGTGACGCGCGTGTCACGTGACGCTCACGCGTGTGCGTGTTGTGCTTGCAGAGGGCGGCCAATCGGAGAGCCCGAACCAGGCCGGCGAGTCCGACATCAAAGAGCAGACTGAAAATGGTGAGATGCACGCGCACACACATACACACACACGCGGGGAAAACGAGGGTGTCGCAACAAACAAATAACAACAACAACAAAAATCTAATTGAGCACATTTTTGTTGCATTGTTGTTTTTCTGTGGGCAAATGTTTCCCGTGCTGAAACGGGTCACGCTTTTCCCAAAATGTCAAATGGTGGCGGCCCACTCAAGTCCACGTCTTGCATAACGCTAAAGACAAAAGTGCGTGACGATAAACAGCTTCTGAAAAACGCTACCAGGTAGTTACAAAATTTGCACGCGTTGCCCTTCAAACTTTGCGGATACTAGTGCAGAAATCAGCCCGACTACTCAATGAAGCCGTTACACACTACACACATAACGGTAAAGACACGCAATAGTTGCCACACGTTGACAAATTCATACATATTCGTTCATATCTGAGAAATAACATTTATTTTGCTGTCTGCTATGGTGTCAATGCAAAATGGCTGCCTCACGACAGATCCCTCTGGTGTATTTCGACAACATGGTTACTCCTAAAGACTGCCCGAGTGACATTTATTGTCGCTCCGGCGTATTATACATAGGTATGGGGGGGGGGGGGATTGCCCATTTGATAAATGTATGCCGCCACTTAGAGGTTAAGAGAAAGTTGTACACTTTCATTTTAATATGCCAGCACCACCTAGAGGTTTTGAAAAATGGGTTCGCTACACTTTCATTCCAATATGACAGGGGTACGTACATAGGATTGCATATACGTACAGTTGTGCTCATAAGTTGACATACCCTGGCAGAATTTGTGAAATATGTTGTTTTTTTTAATACCACTGATGACTGAACAACAACCATCATTCATTTCTTTATGGTTATGTTTCGTTTGATGATAATGCTTTTCTGAAATGTTTGACAGTTTAATTTGAATCCCATTAAAATAAAATTCAATGTGTTTCGCCAAACCTTCCTGGTTTTTTTCAAGAATTGTTCACATCTCACAAATTCTGCCCGGGTAATCAAACATATGAGCACAACTGTTTTCTCATTTACTAAATATAAGTAGGGTTGTGAATTTCAAAAGAAGAGCAAGTCAATAAAAAGAAAGTCATACATGTTCAAATGAAGTGCTTAACTTCAGAATAATTCTTTGAAAAAAAGAACAAAATAGAGAGAGAGAATACTTCATGTTTTGATCATATGGGAAGAAGCAAAATCATGCATTGTAAAAATGCATTATACATAGGTAGAAGGGTTTTGCAGAATTTTGAGGCCCGCATTGTACACGAGAAATGACGGTAGGTTAATTGGAGACTCGAAATTGCCCGTCGGTGTGAATGTGAGCGCGAATGATTGTTTGTTTCTATGTGACCTGCGATTGGCTGACGACCGGTTCAAGGCGTACCCCGCCTCCCGCCCGAAGATAGTTGGGATGGGCTCCGGCAGCCTGCGACCCAAGTCACGAGAAGCGGTGAACACAATGGATGGATGGAAAAGAGGAGAAAAATGTCCTTTCGCATCGTCACAAAACACGTTGCAAATCATTTGGGACGCCTAACAGGAAAGACATTTTCTCATTCAAAGTTTGAAAAGTATTATTGACAATTCCGCCCCCCCCCACCTTTTGAAGGATAATGATAATGATACATCTTTGAAATCTTCATATCAGTCAAAGGAATTGATTTTCCAAAAGAAATTGTGTGAAAACGAGCCACGGAGACAAATATCTGCACAAATGGCGGCCGACGCGGCACGGGGGCGCATTTCGACTCCCGATCCCCAAGCACAATCGGAACCGATCCCGCCCGCGGTTTGCGCTTCCGGTGACGTTCGATCGGGACGCTACACGTGCGCAAAGAACGTACACAATATGCCTTGATCTTCACCATCAAGCCACCGTGAGAGTTTCCCATAATTCCTATGATGAATGGTAATCATAATATTCCAAATCTTTCTTGTGTGTGTTTCAGGTCATTTGGGTTTCCAGGACAGTTTTGTCACTCCGGGAGTTTTTACCGTTTCCGAACTTGTGCGAGTCTCACAAAGTAAGCAAAACACGACCCCTAGGATGCGTGTGATGGATGGTGCCGGTGGGCGGGGCCAGGCGGGGGGCGGGGCCGCGAGTGCGCCGATCGACAGGCCGCTATAGATCTCGCTCTCTCTCGCTCGCCCGCCCGCTCGCTCGCTCTCGTGCCAGTCTGCACTTTTTAAAGGTCGTCGTCCTCACGCGCCCGCTCATCAAAACCCCCCGGGCCTCGTTCGCTCGCATTTCCTGACTGCTCATTGGCTGCAGCTGACGATGTCATTAGACTTTGACAAAAGTCGTCATAGCAACCGCGATTCTGGAATGGCGTCATGTGACGCGTTTGCAACTTTGGAATCCGTCAGTTCCACATCAATCAAATAACTAATAATGGAACACACACACGCGCATATACATATATATATATATATATATATATATATATATATATATATGTATATATATATATGTGGGTGGGTGGGTGTGTGCGTGTATGCGAGCGAGCAAGTGCGCACACTAACGTGAAACGAGAAGACAACCTATGCTTAGTTTGGTCACCACGACAACGCTTCCTGAGCTTCACTTCGGGTTTGGGACCAAAAGTAGCGGGACACGTGAATAGGGACGTCTGGGGGACCACACACACACGCGCACGCGTGCATCAGGTGACCTTGGCGTTGTTCAGCCATTACACAATTCATTGGCAGGCCAGCGCGCGTGTGCGTGTGCGCGTGCGGATCAATATTCTATTAAAGCGGCACACAGCCGGTGAGGGGGGGCGGGGCCACTCGTGTAGGGTACTTAGTGGGATTGGTCGCGTGACTGAATGTCTGCACCACCTTGACTTCATCATCATCATCATCATCATCATCATGTGGCCTGCCGCTCACCTACAACTTCCTGTTAGCCACATTAGCACAGGCTCCCTAAAGCAACCCATAAAAACTAATGCCGAGAAAATAACTTTAAAAAATACACGCACACACAAAATCTTTCTGTCCTTCTTCCCTTCCTTCCTTCCTTCGTTGATCAAAATTAAGATTTTATTTTAGTATTCCATCTCCTAATAATCCAACAATTCAGACCTGCACTTCAAACTGCGCGTGTGCGCGCGCCGGCGACGTGCACAGAAGGCTCCGCCTCCGCGCAGGCTCTCGTCAGGACTCGTCCGCCTTTCAAAAAGCTGTGAGGGAGCGCGTCGAGCGGGGGGCGGGGCGGGGCGGGGTTCGGCCATCTGGATTCTGGAGGCCGATGCCGATGTGTGGCAGAAAAAGAATCCGGAACGGATGAATCGGCCCATTAATTTAAAAAGTCATTTCGGACCCTTAATGCTTCCGACAATTAAGATCTGAATTACAGGCAGAACATTTGACGCTTTTTTAAAAGCTTTTTCTCCTTTAGTTTTTGCTCGACTTTACAACAGTACCAAAAACATGCACCCAAAAAAAGTAATGAATTTCTCTTTAGATTTCGGCCATCAGCGTATGCGGAATAAGTCGAGTCAAGTCTTGAGTCAAGTTATCGGCAAAAGGCGATTTATGCAAGCTTAAGAAATGACAACTTGCACACGCTCCATTTTGATGGGATCTGGATGAAGACGTTTGCAAAATGCAATTTTTGTTGTTTTGCTGCCATCGTTTGTTATGCTGATTGTTTATGGTTTAGTGAACTGTTTTTGTTTTACTCTTTACTTCCTGCATTGTTTTCCCCCCTTTATGTTGTTTGTAATGTGTTAACGTGTAAATGTTCTTTTTAAATCTGCCGATATTTGCCAATTGGAAAAGTGTTGGCCAACGAACGGGTCGGGCCTAATTTCAAGTCTGCGCAGTTGAGGAACAACCAAAACTGTGTGTGCGTGTGTGTGCGTGCGTGCGTGTGTGCGCGTGCCTGTTGGTCAGCTCCCATCGCGGCCGGCACGGGTCCGAACTTCTCGCTGGCCGACCTGGACGGCTCGTCGTACTACAGCGTGAGCCCCGGCGCCGTGCGGCGGCCGCTGCCCAGCACCTCCTCCTCCGGGTAAGAAACTCTCACGTTAGCGCAACCTCCGCCATTAAAACTCCTTCCTTGCCGGCCATTTTCAAAGCAGAGTACTTTCCGGCAATTCGACCCGGAGAATATCGTTGCCTTCGTGCGACAATGGAAGCGGCCGACCTACCGAAAGAAAAGAGTCGGCTCTCCTCTTTCGCCATCAAGAAAACGTTTGTTTCGCCCTTCTTGAGTCATCAGCAGGAGAACCAAAAGCGACTTCAAAGCAGAGAAAACAAGCTTTCTATGAAAACAAGCATGACTTGACGCTGACATTTTTTGCACCTCAAATGATCAAACAACAAAATTATGACTTTTGATGGCATAATAATTGATTTACAGATATACGAGAAACGCCGACTCAGCGCATCGCCGGAGTTGAACGTCAGCGACGTTTTCACACGCCGTTCGTCATTCGCTCCGTCAACCGCGACATCTTTCCTCACCGTGGCGACGCACGCTCTGTTTCCAGCGCGCATGTATACGTGCTCGGTTGTCGTGCGAGGTGCCAAAACCCGTCCGACTTTCAACTCATCGGCGTTTCTCAGCCTCAAAATCGACGCGAAGAGCCGCGAGTCACCCTCGAACCTTTAGCTCAAATTTTGATCTCAAATCCAAAGGGATGAAACGCCGCCATCTACAGGCATCGGTTGGTCGTTGCGGTGGTGGCGAGATCCTCTTCCACGCCAACCTGTTGAAAAACGATTATATCCGTCGGTGGCAGTAAACGCTTGGATTCCAGTTTATGATTCAACCTCCCTCGGCGGGGAATGCGTTATTAGAGATGCTGCGGAACCTCAATTTGACGGGCTAATAACATCCACGAAAGCTGTTTATCTGTTCATTTAAAGCGCTTTTTTGTGTGGCCGAAAAACACTTGCACAGTACACAATTACTACCGTAGCTTTCATGAGCCGCCAGGTCGGCTTCCTTTTTCACCTGCGTCACGATCGGATGGCATCCAAAAGGCGAGAGTTTGACAAAAACAATAAACCTCGCGAAAATCAGTTGACGGTCGAGCAAGTTACGAGCGTCGCCCCTGCCAACAACGGCGGCGCGACCCGGAAGCACGGACACCGGCGTCTGCCTGTCGATTGCGCCAGAAAAGCGACAATTCTGGAACGAACAATCTTTTTGAAGTCCAACCACAACCAGACACGATTTTCAGTCCGTTAAATCCGAAGTCTGTTAAATCGGGGTTCCGCTGTTCTTCTTGGATTCCATCGCGACTGTCGGCTCCCGGCACGACTCCCGCAGCCGGGCTCCTTCCGCTCATCCGGCTCGTGGCGGCCGGGGTGGGGGGTTTCCCCGTCTCTAATTGCTATTCGCAGCCCCGCTCGTGGTCGACTGGTACTTGGCAATTCGACGGGCTGGCGGCGTAGAGTTCGATTCGTCCCGTGGCTCGCTCGTCCGCGAGAGAGACAGCGAACGAGATCCCGGCCTCCGGCGAGCTTGATGTTGTTGCGCTTGTGAGGGCTAAAGATGTCAAGTTTCAGGAGCAAAGGAAGCCTACTCGGCCTCAAATGCCGCCGCGCCATCTCGGCACGGCCGACAATACAGGAAAGTCAAAGTATTCACGACACCGAATATTGCAAAATGTCAGTCAACAGCTCGAGGACGTTTTTTCACGGAAACGTTTACAAGGCAGGCGGATCAAAGTACGTACGGCGCGGGGCGACGTCCGCCAGACGACACGACCTCGCAGATCTCACAGTTGTGTGCGCGCGTGTGTGCGTGCAGCTCTGCCAAGCGCATCAAGTGCATGGAGGAGGACGCCGACAGTCCCGGCGACGACCCGTATTATCCCGCTCAGGGACGCTCGCCGGGCAGCGTCGGCCAGGCCGGCGGCTGGCATGAGGAGCAAGGTACGACGCACGCACACGCACACGCAGTTAACGAAGGCGCTCCCGGGAAAGGTGGCGACTCGGTCGTCACGGCGACCTCCACACACACACGCCGTGCCGACGTGCGTTTGCGTGGTGGTGGTGCCCTCTGTGTTGATGAGTGGAATGTTCACGCTGCTTCTCTTCTTCTTCTTCTTCTTCTTCTTTTTCTTTTTTGGCTGTTTTTTTTCCTTCTTTTTCCTCGCCGGGAAAGCAGGATATAAGCTACGCGGCTCGCTAGCTAGCTCCTTCATCTCCCGACAAGGTAAACACTCGACAGCGTCCGCCCTTCTTGACTTCCTTCCTTCATGTCTTCGTTCTTTCTTTCTTTCCTGATTCCTTCAGTCCTTCCGTCTTTACCTTCCTTCTTTCCTTCCACCTTCCCTCCTTCTTTATCTTCTCATTCCTCCCGACATTTTTTTGTCCTTTCCTCCTTCCTCTCCGGCATCACAACTTCTCCACCCACGCTAATGACATCATCGAGCCGCTCGTTGATTGACTGCGTGTTTGTCGCGTCGCGGGAGGCTCCTCCTGTCTCTCGTCGGTCGCTTGTATGTGATGGGCGGAGCCAGAGGCGGCCGGCCCCGCCCATAAGCCTCCGGACGTCTCTGTGCCCTCCCCGCCCCCCGCTTATTATGTTTAAAACAAAATGGCGCTGACGAGCAAAGTCACACAGGAAATCACACACCAGGTGAAATGAATTATTATTGACACAGGAAGTGACACGGGAAGTGACATGGGAAGGCACAGGAAGTGACTGGAGGTGGGGATCGAAGGCGAGCGCCCGGCGACCGGGCCTAGCCCGAAAGGGTAACGCGGGTCCCCCTTCCCGTGGGCTCACCGCCTGTGGGAGGGGCCGTAGGGGTCGGGTGCAGTGCGAGCCGGGCGGTGGCCGAAGGCGGGGACCTCGGCGATCAGATCCCCGGCTACAGAAGCCGGCTCCGGGGACGTGGAATGTCACCTCTCTGGCAGGGAAGGAGCCCGAGCTGCTGTGTGAAGTCGAGAAGTTCCGACTAGATATAGTCGGACTCGCCTTCACGCACAGCTTGGGCTCTGGTACCAGTCCTCTCGAGGGGGTGCCTCTGGATTGGCAGACTGGGGTGGTGGTCCCCCATTTTAAGAAGGGGGACCGGAGGGTGTGTTCCAACTACAGGGGGATCACACTGCTCAGCCTCCCCGGTAAGGTCTACTCAGGGGTGCCGGAGGGGAGGGTCCGTAGGGAAGTGGAATCTCATATTCAGGAGGAGCAGTGTGGTTTTCGTCCTGGCCGTGGAACAGTGGACCAGCTCTGCACCCTGGGCAGGGTCCTCGAGGGCGCGCGGGAGTTCGCCCGACCGGTCTGCGTGTGTTTTGTGGACTTTGAGAAGGCGTTCGGCCGTGTTCCTCGGGGAGTCCTGTGGGGGGTGCTTCGGGAGTACGGGGTACCGAAGCCCCTGATACGGGCTGTTCGGTCCCCGTACGACCGGAGTCAAGAGTTTGGTCCGCATATCCGGCAGTAAGTCGGACTCGTTCCCGGTGAGGGCTGTACTCCGCCAAGGCTGCCCTTTGTCACCGATTCCGTTCATAACTTTTATGGACAGGATTTCAAGGCGCAGTTGAGGCGTAGAGGGGTCCGCTCTGGTGGCCTCAGTATTGCATCTCGGCTTTTTGCAGACGATGCGGTTCTGTTGGCTTCATCAAGCCGTGACCTCCAACTCTTACTGGAGCGGTTCGCAGCCGAGTGCGAAGCGGCCGGGATGAGGGCGGCGTGCCCTCTCCGGCTCGGGGATGAGATCCCGCCCCCAGTGGAGGAGTTCAAGTATCTCGGGGTCTCGTTCACGAGCGAGGGGAGAACGGAACGGGAGCTCGACGGGCGGATCGGTGCGGCGTCTGCAGCGATGCGGACTTTGTATCGGTCCGTAAAGAAGGAGCTGAGCCGAAAAACGAAACTCTCGATTTACCGGTCGGTGACCTCAGTTTCTAGCCTCGTCTATGGTCACGAGCTGTGGGTCAACAGCATCCCGGATACGAGCGTCCGAAATGAGTTTCCTCCGCAGGGTGTCCGGGCTCTCCCTGAGAGAGAGGGCGAGAAGCTCGGTCATCCGGGAGGATCTCAGAGTAGAGCCGCTGCTCCTCCGCATCGAGAGGAGCCGGATGAGCGTCTGATTCGGATGCCTCCCGGTGAGGTGTTCCGGGCACGTCCCGCCGGGAGGAGACCGCGGGGAACGGCCCGGGACACGCCGGAGAGACTACGTCCTTCGGCCGACCGACCCGGGAACGCCTCGGGATCCCCCCGGAAGAGCCGGACGAAGTGGCTGGGGAGAGGGAAGTCTGGGCGTCCCTGCTGAAGCTACCGCCCCCGCGACCCGACCTCGGCTAAGCGCTAGAAAATGGATGGATGGAAGCCATCGTGCCGTCTCCGCTTCCGTCTTCGACATCATCGGCGCACACAGACACACACGAACACACACAGGCACGCATACACACGGGCACGCTCTCAATGCCCATTGAGAGTTGAAGCGCACGAGTTCGTCGCTCGCTCCCTTTTCTCCGCACGTGCGAGTGTCTCTCGCCCTTCCGACTTGACGACGGCCCCCGCGCACGCCCGTCGTCCGACGTTTGACTGACGGCCGCGCGCGTGTGTCCGTGTGTCCGCAGCCGGCCCCCACGCGCCCCCGTCCGGCCTGCACTTCTCGTCGTCGCCCATCCTGCAGCAGCCCGCCGCCTCCTACTTCTCCCACGCCGCCATCAGGTACCACCCGCAAGACCCCCTCAAGGACTTCGTGCAGCTGGTGTGCCCCGACGCCGCCCAGACGGCCGGACAGGTGGGCTTCCTCCACGTGAGACGCGTGCGCACGGAAACGCACGCACACGGATGCATATGCACACACGCACACGCAGACACGCAAACTATTACACGTCTTGTGTATGGAGTTGTGTACTGCAGTATTTGTGTGTGTGGGTGCGCGTGTGTGGTCAGTGGATATACGCGTGTGTGTCTAAACAGCAAATCAATACCACCTCACGCACGCACGCGCACGCACACACACACGCTCGCAGCCGCATCGTGAGCGACTCGTTGTTTATTACGCGACTCGTTACGATGATGACTCCCGTCCCCTTCGCCCCCCCCGCAGCCCAACGGCAGCGCCCAGGGAAAAGTCCACAATCCTTTCCTGCCCGCGCCCATGCTGCCCCCCCCGCCCCCGCCGCCCATGGCCCGGCCCGTCCCGCTGCCCGTCGACGCCAAGCCGCCCGCCGCCTCGTCCGCCGAGGGGGGGGCCGACTCGCCTTCCTCGCCAAGTGAGTGCACGCGCACGTCGACGGAGGATGACAGCGATGCTGACAATCGCTCGCAAGTTGTTGTTGTCGTGGATGTGATAAGTCGGAGGCCGACGCTTTCCCTTAACGGCTCATTTTCATATCCTTTGATCAATTAGCACTTGTGTTTTCTGCCGCCTTGCCGAGCTTCAAGACCTATTTTCAAAAGTTCCTTTTAAGATAGCAGATCTTATTCTAAGAATCGGATCGAGTCGGTTCATACGAGCTCGGTGAGATGTTTTCACTCGAAAGAAGATTGCTTCACCGGGTAAGATTCGGCGTTTTTGGTTTACGGCCGCTTCTCGATTACGATCCGTTTCGCGGAAACAAAATTGAACGTGATTAATATTGAAGAGTTGGCCGCGACCCGTATTATTGGGTCAAAACCACTTTTAACACACCTCGGACCGCAAGATGGCCTTCGAAGACAGAAGATGGTCTTCAACGGGCCAAACGCGGACGAAAGGGCCCGATTGTCTCCACGTGCGTCCGGGGCCCGCGTCGCAGCGGACCCGAGAGTGACCCGTGCCGATGTTTTCCTTGTGCTCCGCAGCGTACTCGGCCCCGCCCGCCGGCTCTCCCGCTCAGCGATTCGTTAGCGTCGGGCCGCGAGACCCCGCCTTCAACATCCCGCAGCAGCCGCAGGTAAACGCCCGCGCCCGCTCCCGGATGCTAACACGCTAACGCATCAGCTTCCGCTGCGTGTGTGTTTTTGTGATTTATGAACATTTCAACGAACATACACAAACACACACACAAGGGCAATTAAAAGTGAGGACGGTTAGTGTTATTTTGTGTTAGTGTGTAACTGTTCGTGTGTCAGTGTCTGTTTGTGTGTTTGTGATTGTTGGTGTGTGCGTTAGTGGCGGTAAACAGAAGCGGCTGGCCTCACATCACCACGGTGACACGCTGGCCTGTGTGTGTGCGTGTGAATGGGGGGCGGTCTTGGCCGTGGGGGGCAGACGGCAGCTTCTTTGTGCGGGAGCGGGCACGGTGCCCGAGGCGGGCAGCGGGGCGGTTGTCGTGGGCAACTACGGCGGTTGCCCACGGAGACAAAGATGGAGAGCGTGGGGGTTGGCGCCTCTTCGTGCCAATGACACACACGTATGAACGAACACGTGCACACAAACGCGCACACATCAGTTAAGAGTGTGCGCTCTATGAAAGGTGCGGTCACCATGTTGAATGACATCATGCCAAAGACGTTTGTCTCGTGTGTGTGTGCGTGTGAGTGTGTGTTCCACGTGCGCATCTTCAAGGTGACTGCGTGCGCATGTGCGTGTGTGCGATGTGCTGAGTCAGCTCGACGCATGCAAAGAGAGAGGTTATATTCGGTTGAAGAAGACCGCCACGTCACGTATGTTCGCGTTCACGTCTCACACACAAACACACCCGCACGCACACACTTAGCATTTGCCTTCTATGTTAATGACTTAGAGTTATGACGCTTCTTCATGTCATCTTGACTTATTCGTGTTATCTTCCTCATCGTCAGCCTACTGACAACATGACTGCACACACACACGCGCGCGCTCGCAGGGAGTGCGTTTTCAGGACAGTCTGCAGTGCAGAGCGAGGAAGAAAAGTCCCAACGTCAGCAAGTTGTATTGATTAAAAACTAACCTTCCACTCTTCTTCTCCTCCTCTGTCTCACACGCGCACACACACACACACACACAATCAATCACTACCAGACTGCAGACAAAGCCTGCAACACACACACACACACACACACACGCGCACACACACTTTATTACCAACTTTTACTTTGACTTTTTTCCAGAATGCATTTTCTGAATGATTTGTGTGCGTGTGTGTCCGCGCCCGTCCGTGTGCGATGCATGTAAAGAAAAGGGGATGCGGGGAGGGGGCGGCGATGCGGTTACCTCGGCGACGGCGGTCACGTCCCGGGCCGTCCGGTCGCCCCTAACGACCGCACGTCATCGAGACGGGACAGCGAGGACACGTCGACTAATACACGCACAGACACGTGCGCACAAAAACGGAGGTTTACGAGAAAGTGCCTCGGAAGTGATCCGTCGGTGACTTTTGAAGTGCCTAGAAGGTGACTGCAAAAGTGATTAGTCACTGACCGGAGGTTGACTAGTAGTAGTAGTCTAGAAAGTGCCTCGAGGATGAATAGAAAGTAATTAGTTGGCGACTCCAGAGTGACTACAATTTGATTAGTCTACGACTAGAAGTCGATTAGTAAGTGACAAGTTGGTGGCTAAAGAGTGACTCAATGGTGACTAGTTTGTGACCAAAAGTTGACAAGTGGGTGACTAGTTGATGACTAGAAAGTATATAATATATAATAGGTTGGCAAGTGACTAGTTGTGACTAGAGGATGACTAACAAGTGATTAGAACATGACAATAGGTTGGCTAGAAGAGAACAAGAAAGTGACTCGTTTGTGCCTAGAAAATGACGAGTGCAAGACTTGTGCAAGTGACGAGAAGGGGATCGTAAAGGGACTTTCTATGATAAACTAGTCAATTGCTGACTAGTTTGTCATAGCAAGTTACCAGAGGATGACGAGAAATTAACTAGAGGACGACTACAACGTGACTAAAAATATGGCTAGTCTCTGACGAGAAGTTGACTAATGGGTGATGACTAGAAAGTGATGACAAAGTGACTGTAGGTTGTCTAGAAGGAATAAGAAAGTGACTAGTTTGTGACTCGGGGCTGACTCGAAAGTGACAAGAAGGTGATCGTAAAGGGACTAGAAAACGACTCGCTGGTCATAGCAAGTTACCAGAGGATGAGTTGATTTGAAAAGTGACTCCAAAGTGAGTAGAAGTTGACTCGTCGCTGGCTAGTTGCGATGACGTGCCGCTGACGCAGTGTTGTTGTCTTTGTCAGTGGTACCTGGGCTAACTTGGACTCCAGAGGCTCCTCCTGGCCCCCGCCCACCCGGACGTCCCACCGCCCGCCCGCCCTCCCGCGCCTGACTCCGCCCACCAGCGTCCACTCGTCGGCATCGGCATGGCTAGGGGCGGAGCCGAAACTCACAGCTCCGCCCCCAACACCTTGAGAGGTCCCTTCCTTCCTTCTTTTGGGGGTGGGGCCGAACAGGACCACTCCCCTCATTTGCTATGGCCCCGCCCCCTCAGGCAGGGGTCTCATCACCAGCTAAAAGCCCCCACTGTAGACTCCGCCCCCTTGGGGGCCTACTTCCTGGAAGGAGCTGAGAGTGGGCGGGGCCTGTTGACTCACTGCTGGTTGTCACGTGACCTTGACTCCTCCTCCTCTTCCTCCTCGTCCTGCTCGTGTGTGACACAAGGGAAGCGTATTCAATATGAAATATTGAACATTGGAATATGAAATATGGAATATCCTCGTATTGGAACAAAGTGGAGATGAGGAAAACGTGCAATGTTTGCAAGCTCCGAGCTGCTTTTTTTTTTTTTGGTTTTCTTCTTCCGGAAGTCCGCCGGCACCTCTGGACTCTAAAACAGGATGTGCAAAGACAATAAGGGTCTTCATGATTAGGATTATTGGGAGATTATGATTATCATTATTTGTTGATGGTGTTGATTTCTTTAAGCGTTCCCACTTGGTTGGACTTTAACAAAGTCGTGTACTTTTCAAAAGTTTTTTTTATTTTATTTGGAACTTTTAGCACACAGTCAACCCTCGCCATTGGCCGTTCGCAGCATCCGTCCCGCCAACCGGAGTTCCTTACGTAAGTACACGAGTACTTTAGTAGAAGTACATCCACAACAACAAAATGGCCACGAGCAATATTGTCCCAGAAATGATGGGAGAAACTCTTGGGAGAAATATACGATTTGTTTTCAGAAATTTTTTTTTTTTTTAAATGTACAACTTGTTTCTTTAGAATTCTTTTTTTTCTGAGGAAACGTGCACTTTTTTTCTGGGAATATATGGCATTTCCCCCCCTCAAAAATACATCCTTTTTTTTTTTTTTTTTTTTAAATATGTGGTTTTTGTCCTAAAAAATAGCCTCTTTTTTAAACATACAACTTTTTTAGAAATATGTGACATTTTCTTGAAAATTTGTGACATATTTTACTTTCTTTTTTCTGCTTGAATCCCCCCCTCCCCCCCACACACACATCTTATTTTTAAGCAAATGAATCAAAGTTACTATTATTATTGAGACCTCCATTCAGCTTTTTTGTTTGTTTTTTGCGGCGGGTCTTGTTCCCGAACCCACGCCAATAGCGAGGGTTGACTTTTTATTTTTACATGTTTTATTAGACTTAGGCGACTTTCAGCATATTTTTAAAAACACGGTTTGGATTTGTTTTTTAACACCTTTAATTTGGTGACTTTTAGCCTATTTTCTTCTCAGTGTTTGTTTGCCAGATAATCTTGAAGGGGCGTGGCCCCTCGTGATTGGCCACTCTCAAAGAGACTCGGTCCAATGCGAGCACTTAGCATCAGGGGGGCGTGCCCTGCCTGCTGATGTATAGAAATGAAAATATACATACGTACGACCGTACGTACATTAAGTATCCTATATGAAACACGTGCATGTCGTAGTGTTAGTGATGATGTTAGTTAGTCACATGACATGGCCACTCCCTTTTCTCTCTAAGCTCTGCCTCGTCACTTCTCGCTATTGGTCACCCCCTCCCCCTCGACCCGCCCAGGCTGTCTCGCACACTTTTTGTATAATTAGCGACGTGGCTAGCAGTCGGCGTGAGCAGCTCCGAGAGTCGCGCGGTTAGCAGGCTAGCGCTGTGCTATATTGTGCGACGCAGCGGATAAGGTAACGGCTAACGTTAAGTTTTGATGTTAGCTTCCAGCATGTCCTCTTGAATCATGGTCCGACTTTAGCTTCCAAGGTTAACTTCCAATGTTAGCGTTAAAGAGTTTACTTCTGCCACTTAAGCGTGCTAGCGCTCTCCTGTACTTTTCGATTGAGCAGATACGCTACGGCTAACGTGGCCGCTAATGACGGTTGCCAATGCGGTGACTTGACAACTCATCCATTTTGTGCCTCAAAGTGGTAATCGAATCGGCCAAAGCGGTGCTTGTCAACTGGTGTCATCCTGGGACCCGCATTTTCCTGACACGCTTTAATAGAAGTGAAGAACAATAAAAAAAAAAAAGTATAGCCTTTGAACACAACATATATCGTATTTTTTAAACATAACCAGGCATGCTTACATGTTCGAAGTGTCTTTCAGAGCACCTTATTAACAAACTGAGAATGAACATGACAACTAAATTCTGTACCCCCGCTATTCGCAGGGTATAGTAGTCGAGTGCTGCCACGGCTAATAAAAATCGATCCCCGCTCCCAAAAAGTTTGGAATTGCCTAACGATGCCACAAGCTGGCGCCAAAGCAATATTTGGATACATGGCTTTGGCCTGAGCACAAAAACAGTCAATGCGTACGTCAGTGAATAACTGAGGATAGGTTCCTCCGGAGGAAAGAAAAATCAGCCAATAGCGGGATTAAGAATATGTGCGGGTTCACTGTATAGTCAAATAGAATAGGACCACAAAGTTTCACTTTGAACTTGGCACTGGTCTCCTCTTTTTAGGAAAAAACCTCACATGCTTTGTCCCGCTATGGCGCCGAGGTGGACCAAATATTTGAACCACAAGTATGCATGCCTGTCAAAAGGTTATTTTCTGGCTAAAAGGGATGCACGTTCAAGATGTCACTGTTCCACGCCACACTGCCACATAATTCAAGCAAATATTTGTATAAAAACACAAATATGAAACAGTCCAATGAAAAACGGAATTGAGCATGCCTTCTTCTATTCCGTGACATCATATTTGTATTCCTTTACGCAAACGGGTTTATTACGCGCCATCTATAACTTCATACTTCATATAATCTGAGGACCCCCTTCATTTCCCCCCCTCTTTTATCTGTCCGTGACCCACTTTTGGGTCCCGACCCATCAGTTGACAACCGCCGGGCTCATGGGTCCAATTAACCTAAAAAGCTAACTCGACTAATACAGCACAGCGCCAGCTTGCTAATTGAGTACACTACAAAAACTCCAAATCTTACCGAGTGAGTTGATCTTATTTCTAATCTCATGTTACTGTACTTATTTTAAGACAGTTTTGACTTTTCTTTTTTTTTTTTTTTCAGCAAAACTAAAAGATCTTATTGTAAGAATCTTATCAAGTTCATTCGTACTAGTTCCCTTGGCAAATTTGCTCTCTTATTTTATGGCCAAAATGTCTTGTTTTAAGTGAAAAATCTGCCAATGAAACTCGTACGAATTGACTAGATAAGATTCTTAAAACCAGATCTTATATCTTAAAAACGTCTTTTTGGCTTGCTGAAAGATTTTGCGTATCTGCAGTGTAACGTCAACTCTTTCCCACACCCGCGAGGAAGCTAACACCCACTTGAACTTTTGTCAAATTAGCAACTTGGCTAACGGTTCGCCCAAGCAACTCCAAGAGTTGACATCGTCCCGTTAGCGAGCTAGTGCTAACGGTTAACGCGGCGGCTCGACAAACAAACAATCCATTTAGTGCCTCAAAGTGGCAATTGAACGCAGCTAGCTAGCTAGCTAGCGGGCTAGCTATAATCGGCTAATGGATCTAATTGCCCTAAATATCTCGCATGAGAAAAAAACGTTTACGGAAAGGGAATCAATGTTGATGACAATCAGTCATTGGATGAAATTGAAAAGCTTGAATGAAAATAATAAGCAGAAAAAAATGGAGGTGCTGCTTATAGTATTTCATGGAGTTTGTCGGCGCCATCTTGGCTTGTTTGGAGCGCCGCGCTAGTCACGTGACACAGAAGCAAGACAAAGTGGTCATGCAAAAATTTGCACTTCCTGTCAACCAAAGTTAGCACGCGACCGGCGGTGCCTCCTATTGGTCGGTCCCTAAAAACAAAAAAAACAAAAAAAAAACAAAAAAGAGAAAACCACGCAGCCACGACGATCGTTTCGCAAAGCTGAGCCGTCGTCACGCGGGGCGACACCGCTTCCTGTTTTCATCCTGTGGTCACAAACGAGCTTTAACCGGTCGCAACCGTTTCACCGCATTGACCGCGCCCCCTAAAAATATGTTTACACTTCCTGTCGTGGTTCCTGCTTCCTGCTTCATCCCTCGTGCCATGTGATCGCTCCTGATCAACCACTTCCTGCTCACATGCACCACACGCCACGGAGAACCACGTTAGCGTCTGAAGTTAGCTTCTGGCATCACCTTTAATCTTAGCCTCTGAGCGTTAGCTTTCAATGTTAGCTTCTGAAGTTAACTTCCAAGGTTACCTCCAATGTTAGAGCTTCAGAAACACCAATGTTAATTTCCAGCGTTAGCTTCTGAAGGTTAGTGTCAAAGGTTAGAAGTCTACGTTAACGTCTAAGATTAGCTTTCAAAGTTTACCTCTAACGTTAGAGGTGCGGAAGACCTCTTAGCTTCAAAGATGAGTTTTCAAAGGTGAGCTTCCAACGCCTCCGTTGTTAGCTTTCAGTTTCAGCTTCTGAAGTTACCGTCCAATGTTAGCTTCTGAATTTAGCTATGGAAGGTTATCTCCAAAGGTTAGCATTGTGTGTTAACTTTAAAGGGTAGATTTCGAGGGGAAGCTTCCGATGTTAGCTTCCAGTTTCAGCTTCCGAGGTGAACTTCCCAATGTTATCTTTTAGCGTTAACGTTAGCTTTCAATGTCAACTTCGGAAGTTAGTTTTTTCGAAGGTTAGCTTCAAAGGTTTGCTTCCAAAGCTTACCTCTAACAGCTAAGGAAGTCCTGTTAACGTCAACGTTAGCGTCAGCATTAGCTTCCCGGGTGTCGAAGCAGCGAGTGAATCACAAAGTAACAAATGTGTGAGATTGTGTGTTGTTGGTGTTGTTGTGTGGTTGTTGCGGTGCGGCGGCGAGGACGTTCGTGTACACGCGCTCGTCACGCTGCTTTTTTGTTTTCTAGCGCGGCACTTCCTCGTGGTGTTGTCGTGTTGCGGATGACGATCTTCTCTTTTTCTTTGTCTTCATCATTCCACGCTAATAAAACGCTTGATTACGCAACATTTGACGCTCCCCCCCACATCTTTTTTCTCATCTTTCTTTTCCTTCCGCCACGGCGTCTGTTCCCAGGCGACCGCTCTGTTGGCATCCCTAACGACCGGGCTCCCGAGCGCCCCGTCGCGGGGGGGCGACGCGATCCCTCCGTCAGATCGGGAGGCCTCGCCCCGTCAGCGGCGGACCGCCGTTAACGTGCACGGTTGATGCCGAGGGGAGGTCATGTGACCTTTTGACGTCACTTCCTGATGACGAGCGCGTGAGCGCCAGTTTTTGGGGTTCCGAATGACACGGAACCAGATGAGGGCGTTTCATGACAACGTGTATTTCATTGTAATCTATTACAATACTGCGAGGAAATGTGTCATTAAATGACAGCTGCTTTTGAAATGTTTAAAAATGTGCACATTTTTACAAATTACAATTTTAGTTATATTTGAAAACAATTTTTTTCATTTCCCGTCCTTGTAAAGCCGACGCTTGTGATTGGCTCGCTCCGGTCACGTGCCATTCTGCCGTCGTCTCAAACTCTTGAGTTTGTCGGAGATTTGGAAAAGCTTCGACAGGTAACATGAAAGAAAATGGACTTGAACAGTTTCTTCTTTTTCATTAGAACATTCGCTAATCATATGAAGCCATATTGTCCAGATTGTGGGCATTTGTCATTAGGTCAACATGGTATCACGTTTTCCATATACTGTACACATATAATGCAACAAACATTTTTCGGATGTATTTACATTTCATCAAGTTTTGTTATCAGTTTATCGTTTGTGTAAAGAACAAATGTGTGTTTAATTCCAAAATAATCAGTGGTTTGAATCAATTTTGTTGTTGTTGAGGAAACATCCGAGGGTTGACGCTTTCATTCAAAATGAAGAAAAGTCATCAAATGTAATGAGTTATATTACTTTGAGAAAGTCATTGAAATCGTTACACAACTCTTACTTTTTCAGCAGGGTAAATTGTAATTGGAGCCAAGTACATTTCCAAAGTCACCTTCCTAACCACTCTGGAAAAAAAATCCACTTCATGACTGAAACCGAGTACGTTTGAAGTACTATTTAAGTACTTAGTTACGCGTACACAAAGCTCCGCCTTTGGGTGTTTTTCGTCATGTGAGGCGCTCCAACGACCCCCCCAATTGCAACGTAGAAGTGTCCATTGAGCAGATAACCCCCTGGCTTCCTCCCCGCCCCCGCCCCAATTGCAGTGTTGCAGTGTCCATCGACCAGATAACCCCCTTTATTTTCTTTTTTTGCTGCTGTCCTGCAGGAGATCGATCAATGTTGTTTGTGCTGAGCTCAGCCTTATCCTGGACAGACACACATTCATCCAGGTCTATCTGCGTCGATTACCCCCACCCCCTTGGTCCAGCTGGAGTTGACGGGGGGTTGCTTTCAAGGCGAGAAAGTTTGGACTCAAAGTTTGATGAAAGACGGCAACATGCATCCCCTAACTCCCACCCCCGCCCCCAAAAGCCCCAAAGCATGCTGGGAGGCTTCGGTCTTGTAATCCGATCCTAACTCGTTACCGTCTTGAGCAGCTCTAATGCTCGATTACGTCATCATCATCATCATCATCATCATAATGGCCGTGTTGGGAAGCCCTTCCGAGTATCCAAAACGTAGTACCGTATACTGCAGTGTGGTACTAATACCACTGGTGGTACGCTGGCTCCCTCTAGTGACACGCGAAAGAATCAATGAATTAAGTACCACTCAAATTGACAACATTTCTATGTGAACTTCAATCGAAAATATTCGAATGAAGCTTGAAGCTATGCAAGCCTGTTGAAACTTTTTTTTTAAATCAATACAGTACATTTTTTAAAAAGTTTTAAAGTACTTTTTTAAGTGCAGTTCATTTACTTTAAAGTACAATGCGTTGGCATTTAATCTTTGCCAGTTTGCGTTAACATTTCTGTTGGAAATACAAGCGGCAGTCAAAAAGTAATGAGCCCAATTTAATTGAACCTTCTAATAATTGAAAATGTTTCCAGAAATGTGCACGGTTATTTAAAAAAAAAAAAACTTAGTTTAAGCCTGTCCTCTTCCTGTCAGCTATTTTGGAGATGACATCATTGTTGGACGGCCGTCAGGAGTGCGGAGAGCTGTGATCGGGGAGGGAACGAAACATGAAACGTTTTCAAAAGGTTGCAACGTATGCACGGGCAAGTTGCAAGAGGCTACGGCGCGGTCAAAAAGCGGGTGTCCGGGACCAAAGTGTCCGCTTTGAGGGAACGCCGTGACGAGCGAAGGACTGGCAGACCGTCGTCAGTGGTTCATCCCGGAAATAGTGCCAGGATCTTTTTAAACATTTCCCCAAAAATGAAGAATTCAAACTACAAGCTGAACATTTCAGGACAATACAAATCGATTATTAGAAGGGTAAATCAAAAAATGTTGACTGCCTCCCGTACAATTTCTATTTAACGTTTATGTGCAAAACATTTTTAATGGAATTATTGGAGCATTGTTTGAACGTTCCTCTATTCAAGCAAGTGCGTATAATGTTGCAATGTCAATTTTAGGAATAAAACATCTTTCTTGCATTGAATGAATGCTAGCGCTTTATCCTATCGATTCATGGGATACAAATTTCAAACGTAGTTCTGCGTGCATCCGCAGTCACATTTTAGTGCGTGTGAAAAAGATTTCGTGTCATCGATTGGAAGACTTTGGCCTAATACCTTACTGTATTTCAATGTTGTGCTGTTTAATCGTGAACTTTGTATTTGTTGAGGCTGTACTTCCCATCAAACGTTTGAGAAGCGTCGCCCCGTCCAGTACAGCGAGTAGGCAATTTTGTAGCGGCCTCCGTTTCTGCCTGAGTCAACCAAGTCGTCCGCTTCATCAAAATCTCGTTGCGGATACTCGTGAAGGATTCCCAACACGCGCGGTCGCTCGCATGCTCTCGAGTCTTCTTCTTCCTCTTAGACTCAAACTTGTGCCTCAACGACTCCTTTACGGCGGCGGCGCCCCCTGCTGTCCGCTCGCGCGCACTGTCGCGACTTCTTTCCTTCCGAACGACCGCCATATTGTCCCTCAGTGACTTCTTGTCCACACAGGAAGCGTCTCTATGCAACACAAAGACAACACAATAAAGATGATAACGCTACTACGCCCGCGGCGACTCTTCTTCTTCTTCTTACGCACACACATTATTGTTGAAGTACTGTACGCATATTTTGTGGTTGAAGACACACATCATACGAAAAACACTGGCAGGAAAATTGGATGTGCGGCAGGCACCCCCCCCCACCCCCACGGCCCCCGTTGACAAAAGTATTCATAAAGTAATACAATTGTGGTGACGGTGAACTGTTCAAATTTTTCGTAAGGGCCAAAGGAAGGCAGGCCCGGTTAGCCACTAACCCGAGCGACACGAGCCCCGAGTAAATTAAGACGCGGGCGGAGCAGCACTTCGGCTCACCTGCGCTCACTTAACGCTTGATGAAATACGTTCGTCGAGCTACATTTGCCATGGCGCTAGTTGCCCTTTCAGTGGTGCGTGTGATTGAGTAATCATTTCAACAACAACAAAAGTTGCACTCACTCGTTGTTGTGGAGAAAAGTGAACGATTTGTAAACGTAAGGTTGGAGCTTGATGTACAAATGACACATTTGCGTATTATGTTTCTCTCTTACGACTTACACTTATTTCCAAGAACATATTTTCTCTCTAATTCAAATGCAGACGCCATTTAATGCACTCGAAGCACCTCATTGCTGAACACAAATGGAAGGAATGAAGCTTCTTGAACTACTGGATGCTCAAATCGAAAGACACAAAAGGAAAATCCAGATGAAATCTTCCGTCGCTCAATGGGTCTCTTTCAAGCGGGGAAGCTGCACATATTTGCAACAACAACAACAACAACAACTAAAGTTTCACATTTCAACAAACGCCCAATGAATATTATTACAAAGGATAATAGAAAATACTCCCTCCTCTGGCTGATTGGTGTACTGCTCGCTCTCTGTTGGGGGAGGAGCACATTTATTCATGTGGCCCCAGAGAACTTTAGAAACATGTCAAAACCACCTCAACGCAGAAGAAGAAAAGAGGGAAATGGTAGAAAGAGGTCAAGTTGTTGCTACCTTGGCTTTGGGTGTGACCTGACAACAACGCACATTATCATATTTCGATATATTTTTTACAATTCACAGTGCTGTGAGAAAGTTGCCCCACTTTAATCTTTAAGATGATCAAACAAATGTAAATAGACAAATCTAACCCTAGTGAACTTAAAATGCTGTTTTTAAGCGATGATTTCCTTTCTTGTAAGAGCAACTGAAATCAAGTGCAACTGCCAATGAGTCTCTCGCATCCCTGTGGCCGTATTTTTTGGGGAATTCAGCAAAAATGGAGGCTTTTCCGGCCTTTTGAAGGTCACGCCGCTGCATTTCAATCGGGGTCAAGTCCGGACTTTGACTCGGCCACTCCCAAACCTTCATTTTGTTTTTTTTGAAGTTGACTCGCCGTCCTGCTGGAGAACCTCTTGCTGTCACAAGTGGCTCGGCGACACGCAGGCAACCTATCAGAGCAAAGGGGGCGGTCTTAGCCCAATCCGAGACAAAAGCGGGTCAAACAGCAGTCGCCGTCGGAGGGGCCGTTTGTGGACACGCGGACGACAAAACCCAAGTCAAATGGACACTTTGGTACTAAGTCTATGTTAGAGAGTCACTCTGTGGTCGTCAAAATGGACTAAATAGGAGACATTGAAATAGTCAAATAATCTCACACTTTACCAAATGAAATAAATATGCAATTTGTCATTTCATTAGAATTAAATTGTTATAAGCAGATGTAAAATTCTTCATTTTCCAAATTTACAATACAATCAACTGAACATTTGAGATATAAACCAAAAATATACATATAAAATGTCACTTAATAGTAAAATCATTCACTCTTGTATTTTATTTGCAATAAGTATACAATTGAATTCATTGTAAATACACTTATTTATACAAATAAATACAAAGATGTTAAAAGTAGAAAACTATTTACAAGCTTTTTGGGGTATTATTGTAAGACGAATGACTGAATACATTTTATTGAACAAATCAGCGATGTCAACACAACAAATACTTGCATGCAGCCTCCTGCTGCTTTAAATGCTTGGGACCAAACTAAAGAAGGGTGCAGCCCCCCCCCCCCCCCCCCCAACCTGGCATATTTGCTTACATGAAATGTAAGCAAACGTATCGATCAATGTGTCGCCTAATTGACTTTCCAGTGTGAGTGGCGCTACTCGTCACTTCAGACCGCATGCGCTCCTTGAAGCCTCGGCGCCCTTTGCACTGTTGCCATATTAGTCATTTGAAGTGCGAGAGGGCTCTGCATCTTTTTGCACAATTGTCAAAAAATAATAATACAATTGTACCGGCATTACCAGATAACTAGCAACCCTTTATTGCTCAGTGACCGTTTTTTCTGTCTCCAAAGTGTTCTCTGCCAACGGACCGTCTGTTGTCGTACCCGAGCGGCTCCGACGACCGGAGACAAATTCCTCGTGTTTTTTTTTTGGACATACTTGGCAAATAAAGATGATTCTGATTCTGATCATCAACATGACTTTCAAATCATCCGAACAAAACAAAACAAAATTGGCTTTACACTTTCATAATTTATTCATTTCACACAGTCCAAAATGTCCACATTTCTTCTTCACCAAGACTTTTCAAGCTGAGCACAAACAGACATCATGATGACGACGATGGTTTAAATATGAGAGTGATTGACAGGTGTGTCGTGCGAAATGTGTGTGAGGAAGATGAAGGTGGTTAAAGGTTGTCGATATTTAAACCAGAAGTGAGTGTGAACACGCGTGCGTGACTACATGTGGAAACATTGTCTTTTTTTTCAACCAAAGAAAAAGTGCCTTTGACTTTTTGTGTGAGGCTCGAGCGGCCGACTCCGACTCCGGCTCCCCGTCACGGGGAGAGGTGCGGCTTCCTGTACGTGCGCTCGGTGACGGTCAGGCGGCTGAGGCGGGCGCCGTAGTAGTCCACGATGTAGTCGGAGCCGTCCGACGGCCCCACCATCTGGAAACCGAACGAGTTAGTTAGCGCGCTTCTCGACACCCGCCTCGTGGCTAACGTAGCGCAAACGCTAACCACGCGGCGTGCGGCAACTCGTCTTTCCTCATTGAAATGAACGGGAATGCCGTTAATCCCTTCCAGCCTCCCAAAAAACAAAACATTTTGTAATCGTTTTTTTTTTTTTTTTAAACGAGTACACTGGCACTACGGCGACGACGTCATCAGAGAGAATGAAAAGGAATTGAACCATTTTTGTCCCACTTTGCATCAATTGAATGACATGGAACTGCCGCCCACTCAGTATAAGCGCCTCCCTGCTCGTGAAATCTGCCATTTTCGGGGGGGTGGGGGAGAACCCCCCAAAATTCCTGAATAAGCTGGGATATACGGCCAATAAGCATGTTCGAGGTTGCCCCACCCCCAAAAAACAAACAAAATGTCAAACATTGTGAAATAGGCGATTCCTTGGGGGCCGAACTGCAAATATGTGGGGGTCCACTCTAAATAATAGAACTGATTGCTGTTATATAGAATGCCTAATTGTGTCCACGTAGTAGTTGCCGAAAGGGTAGCATTTGTCAGCATTAGCATGAGACTAGCGGACGAAAGGCCATGTGCTTGTTTGAAATCCACAACTTGTAATTCTCTTCGATGTATGAGTCAACTGTAAGGGGGCGTGGCTTTAAATGGCTCCGAGGCCCTTTTTGTCGCCGCTTGTCGTCAGGTGACTTGAGTCGAGCGCCGCATTCAGCGCTCGGAGCGGGCGTGCGGAGAGATGTGCGAGGACGACATCCACGTGTCAATTTGGTCTTATTCGGGAATCGGATTGTGGAAATGGGGCCATTTGGGGAATGGGATCAATTGGTGCGTATACAGTGTTCCCCCGCTAGATCGCGCTTCTCCTATTGCGGATTCACTGCATTGGAGATGCAGTGAATCCATGTTCATATGGCATATTTCGTCATGTCACAAGATTTTGAGTATATGCTGTAATTTTGGGGTGGGGAAAAAAAAATACTTCCTCGATTAAGACGTTAAAACTAACAAAGGAAAAAAATCATGAAAACACGAAGAATAAAACGTACATAGTGTACAGTTCTGTGTATTATCGTATGTTAAAGAGTTCAAAAGGAAAGTACAGTAGAGATTAATAGGAATGTGGGGAAGATTAATAAGAGTCTGAGGAGGTTCACACAGCTTTAAAATCTGTAGAAATCAGAAAAATATGCAGTCGTCACTGTGCGGATTTCACCTATTGCGAGCCGGACCCCTTTCGTGCGCTCACTGTGGGCGTCTCGCCACGCTGCGCTATTTGCGGACCGATGCTGGCCACTCGTGCCAGTGTAGCAGCTGCTCCATTTGCACACTGACTGAGTAGTAGCTGCAACATTTGCACAATCGACATTGTCCCGGATGATCGCACTACTCGTCACTTGAAACCGCATAGATTCCTTGAAGTCTCGGCGCCCTTTGCGCGATGGTCATTGCGCCGGACTCTTGCGATATTAGTCTTTCGAACTGCTCGAAGGCTCTGCATCTTTTTGCACAATTGTCAAAAATTTTTACATTTTATAAAAATGTACCGCCATTACCAGACAACTAGCAACCCTTTACTGCTCTTTTTGTCAATGTCTTTGTGTCTCCAAAGTGTTCTCCGTCAATCGACCGTCTGTTGTCGTACGAGAGCGGCTCCGACGACCGGAGACAAATTCCTCGTGTGTCGTTTTTTTTGGACACACTTGGCAAATAAAAATGATTCTGGTTCTGAATAAGGTCAGAAATTGGAAAGGGTTCGGCATTCGGAGAAGTCTCCATTCATTTCAATAGCGAGAAGGAGCTGAATATTCTGAAGTCGGGAGACTTTCCATTGGGGGCGGAATGCGGAAGGAGTAAAACTACCAAACTGCTCTAAGCCCAGGAAGCGTTCTTCAGCTTGCGGAGGAAGTCCCGCGCTATTGGCCGCCGCCACTGACCTGCACGGCGATGAGGATGAAGTCCACCAGCGTTCCGATGCCGCAGAAGCCCACCGTGCAGAACTTCAGCACGCCTGAGGTAAACGCGGCACCCAGAAAAGACACAAAGCAACAATGGCCACATCTGCGAACGCCAACATTCCTCTTGCTTCGCGCGTGCGTACCGAGCGCGGGATATCCCAGGTAGAAGCGGTCGGCGCCCAGCCAGCCCAGGAAGAGCGACAGCGCCACGGCCACCTTGTACGAGTAGACGCTCCTGAAAGCACGCAAAAACAAACACGTGCGTGCCATTTGGAGACCGCTGAAGTTGGGGCACAACCATTATGGCCAAAATCATCATCACCATTATTGTGATCAATATTGTAATTGCGATTATTTCTCATGTTAGGGAAAATCTGCATTTTTATCGCACTACCTTTCAACAAACAATCTACATTGGACACCAATGCCGTCGTAGGCTTTTATTTTCAAGTTGGCACCGGAGCGCAGTGCCAGGGCTTATTGAAGCCTTAACCATGCCTTCGCCCCCTGGTGGCTGGCTGACTAAATTGCGGGCACTGCTACAAATGTAGCACTTTTCATATGCAGCAGTACCTCCATTTGAAATGTTTAAAAAAAAAAAAAAAAAAAAAAAAAAGCTATCACAGATGATCAGGCTCATTTAATCATGGCAGCCAAAACCGCAATGAAAATTCCATGGATTGTGCTGAAGTCATCAAAAATTGTTACGATCCCACTCGTGCGCCAAACGTTGCAAATGTAAGCTCTGCCACTTTGTTAAAGGGACGACAAAAAATGCCATTGGAAATTTGACACGGCACAGAAAATAGTGTTTTTAACAAGCCTGCCAACGTTGAATGAATTTTTTTTTCTTTTTAAATGATGTAAAATAAGGCTCCAAAATCATGAAATCGGTGGGTTCCATTTAGGGAGGGGGACATTGCGATACATCAATTAAATCAACATTTCTACCCACTCGAGGCTCAATAACGACTCGATTAATCGACAACTAATCAATTAAACTTAATCCATAACTACTTTGATAATTGATTACTCATTGAGACCTTGTTGAACTGAAAATTGTCCACATTTTCTAACAGTAAATATTCTCCGATTTCTGTCGTCCTCCATGAAAGCAGACCGATTATCTTTGTTTCATCAAAATAAGACATTCGGCTTTTACTTTGGAAAACGACGATCAATGTTTTTGCCAATCTTCTGACAGATGTTCCGATCCAAACCAGGAACTGAATCATCACCGATTTGTCAAAGTTTTTCAATAGAAGTATGGAAATGAACAAATGTTTTCTTTATCCGATTCATTGATTAATCAACAGATGAAGCGTTTCCTAAAATGCTGATTAATCGCAGCCCTGCTCCCCACCGTCGCCTTCATGGGAGCCACGAAGACCCCCGGCGTCTTTGCGTGTGCGTGTACTCACACGTTCCTGCAGGGAACGGTTCTATTGAAGCCCACCTCCTCCCCACTGAAGCGAAATTCCGTCCCGTTGGAAAGTCGACAGGTGACGTTTGGAGCTGGAAGACACTCCACTACAAACACACACACACACACACATTAATAACTGGACTCTTCTTCGGTGGTCTCCATGGTGACAAGCTACGATGTAAACACGCAGAGGGGGCGCGGCACCGACCCCACGCGCTGGCATCGCGGCAGTTTTCCGGCTCCTGAGTGCCGTCGTCGATCTTGGGCTCTTTACACAAATACGTGCGTGCCGTCAAGGAGTCGCCAAAGGTCAAGTCACCACAACCTTTTAGTCTACGATATTTAAAAAAAAAAAAAAAATTTGTCCCAAAGCCTCACTTTTCTGCAAACCAAATAAAAAAGGGCACGTTTATTGAGCCATTGACATTGCGTGGTCAAAGAGAGCAAGCCATTTTCAACGCTTTAGATTGGGAAAAAAAGGACAAAAGCCACGTGGGGATTGACTAATCGTTGAGAGGTGGGCAGATTGATTCGGCCCGACTCCAACGAGATATGTATATGCATGTGTGTAGAGACCGCTAAAAGCGGGCTTTTCCTTCGTCGAATGACATGGAAGCCTTTTGAAGTTTACCACCCGGAAGCACGTGTGACGTCACGCCTAGAAACCCTAAATGCAAATGACGGCGTAGGCAAGAGTGAGCGTTTCCCGACACTGTCAAGGACGGCCACGCTAAACTGTGACCGATCCGTTTCAACAGAAGACCAACAGGTTCGGTGCCTTCATTCTAATTGTCAGTCAGCAATTCAAACAAACGTTATTACAGCAATATATGCACACGACGCCTTCCATGTAATACATTCTATGACCGTATTGTGCTGTTCAGTTGACTTTAGCTGCGCGAAAACGTTCAGTTTGAATGATTTTGTCTGATTGTATTCAGCTAAGTGACGTGCTAGCGGTTAGCATTAGCTCCAATTCGTTCTCCGAGCAAAGCGAATCAAGTGAAGGATATTGTCCGAGTCGCAGGTTGTCGCAGCTGTCCTGCGCCTCCGCCGCCGCCGCCCAAAGCCTCCGACGGCACAAGAAAAACAACAAAATTGTCCACGAGCAGCAGCGCAAACGAACCAGCTGCGACATGGCCGCTTCTATGACGACACCAAGCGCCGCCTTCAGGGCTTCACGGGGGGGTGGGAGGAATAACGATTTCCCTCACCACACGCAGGATTTCAAACCACCAGTTGCCGTGTAGCTCGTATGTTTCGTTTCGTGTCGTGGTACAGAGACGGAACCTTTACATCTCGAGTTGAAAAGAAAGAAAGAGAACTCGACACGCCAGGTGGCCTAGTTGCAGGTGACGCACGGTCGCGGTAGTTTCCCTCAGCAAGCGAACGCAGCATTAAAGTGACACTGTCGCCCAAGAGGAGCCTCTTCAAGTAAGTTCACATCCCTTCCGAATCCTCGGACATAACATGCTGTTGCTCTTCACTCCTGTCTGAACGGCGGCTGTGCTGTCCGAGTGAGCTTTCCGCCCGGACGCAACCCAAAACGCGACGTTTTTTGTGGCGCTTGAGATCCGGGAATTAGCATGCTAGCGGCTAGCTGAACTTTTCCGTCGACGTTTGCCACCGTGCCTGTGTCGATTATATTGTTCGCTTGTATTCTTTTGGGTTGTGTTTTGCTCATGTGTCGTGTGGTGTTTTCATGCACCTGCTGCTATGTATGACTCTCTACTTGAAAGTGACCCCGCCCATTTAAAGAACACATTCTATGAAACTTTTTAGACTTGCCTCATTCGACACAACCGTGACCGTTTTATTATCAAGTTCACTATGAAATCTATTGGAGTCCGCCCCGCCCTCATTGACCTATTCCCAGTTTCACTTCCGCGAAAAGTGCATCAAGGTGTGCTTTGTTCGCCTGTGGCTGTCCAAGGCCTGGTACACACATAAGGATTGTTCAAACCTTAACAGATTGTTGATCTGGTACAGAGCCCAAACGTGAAGATAATAAAGCAGGCATTTAACAGTTTTGGTCATACTGTGTGCACCGATAATCTCAACGTCACACACACACACACAAAGATTCTGTTTCATCACCGATCTCGAATTCAGTCTGTCAAGACCGAAATCTTGCGTGATCGAATGTGAAGTAACAAAAACGAAGAAGAAACCCAGTAACAACAGTAACACAAGGCGCAGCATTGAAGAGGACACACGGGAGGAGAGCTTGATGGTGGTTTTGGGACTACATATATATATATATATATATATATATATATATATATATATATACACACACAAACACACACAACCCCAATTCCAATGAAGTTGGGACGTTGTGGTAAACATAAATAAAAACAGAATACAATGATTTGCAAATCACGTTCCACCTATATTTAATTGAATACACGACAAAGACAATGTATTTAATGTTCAAACTGATTAACTTGATTGTTTTTAGCAAATAATCATTACCTTGGAATTTGATGGCTGCAACACGTTCCCAAAAAGCTGGGACAGGGTCGTGTTTACCGCTGTGTTACAAAACCTTTTCTTTGAACAACATTCAATCAACGTTTGGGAACGGAGGACATTAATTGCTGAAGCTTTGTAGGTGGAATTCTTTACCATTCTTGCCCGATGTACAAGCTTCAGCTGTTCAACAGTCCAGGGTCTCCGTTGTCGTATTTTACACTTCATAATGCGCCTACAAAGAGTACCACAGATGCATTATTTTCCTTGAGGATGTTGATGGAAAAGTACAGAGAAGGTCAGAAGGAGCTACATTGTCTCTTTGTAGATCAAGAGAAAGCCTATGACAGAGTACCCAGAGAGGAACTGTGGTACTGCATGCGGAAGTCTGGAGTGGCAAAGAAGTATGTGAGAATAATACAGGACGTGTACGAGGGCAGCAGGACAGTGGTGAGGTGTGCTGTAGGTGTGACAGTTGAATTGAAGGTGGACGTGGGACTGCATCAGGGTTTGGACACGTCCAGAGGAGAAATAGTGAGTATCTTGGTAGAAGGATGAGGAGGATGGAGCTGCCAGGCAAGAGAGCGAGAAGAAGACCAAAGAGAAGGTTGATGGCTGTCGTGAGGGAAGACATGATGGCAGTTGGTGTTGGAGAGGAGGATGCAGGAGATAGGCTTACATGGAAAAGGATGACGCGCTGTGGCGACCCCTAACGGGACAAGCCCAAAGGAAAAGAAGAATGCGCCACACATTTTCAATGGGAGACGGGTCTGGACTGCAGGCGGGCCAGTCTAGTGCCCGCACTCTTTTACTACGAAGCCACGCTGTTGCAACACGTGCACAATGTGGTTTGGCATTGTCTTGCTGAAATAAGCATGAAAAAGCCGTCGCTTGGATGGCAGCGTATGTTTCTCCAAAACCTGTAAGTACCTTTCAGCATGAATGGTGCCTTGACAGATGTGTAAGTGACCCATGCCATTGGCACCGACACATCCCCATACCATCACAGATGCCGGCTTTTGAACTTTGCGTCCATAATAGTCCGGATGGTTCTTTTCCTCTTTGGCCCAGAGGACACGACGTCCACAATTTCCCAAAACAATTTGAAATGTGGACTCGTCGGATCACAGAACACTTTTCCACTTTGCGTCGGTCCATCCTAAATGGGCTCGGGCCCAGAGAAGCCGGCGGCGTTTCTGGGTGTTGTTGATAAATGGCTTTTGCTTCGCATAGTAGAGTTTCAAGTTGCACTTACGGATGGAGCGCCGAAATGTATTTATTGACATTGGTTTTCTGAAGTGTTCCTGAGCCCACGTGGTGATATCCTTTACACATCGATGTCAGTTTTTGATGCAGGGCCGCCTGAGGGATCGAAGGTCACGGGCATTCAATATTGGTTTTCCGTCTTGCCGCTTACATGCAGTGATTTCTCTAGATTCTCTGAACCTTTTGATGATGATATGGACCGTAGATGACGAAATCCCTAAATTCCTTGCAATTGTACGTTGAGGAACATTGTCCTTAAACTGTTCGACTATTTTCTCACGCACTTGTTCACCTCGCCCCATCTTTGGTTGTGAATGACTGAGCAATTGAGGGAAGCAATCATGGCAGCCACCTGTTCCCAATGAGCCTGTTCACCTGTGGGATGTTCCAAACACGCGTTGGATGAGTGTGAGAAAGTTGAGGAATGCTCATTCCTCAACTTTCTCACTCTTTTTTGCCACCTGTGCCAGCTTTTTTGGAACGTGTTGCAGCCATCAAATTCTAAGTTCATGATTATTTGCTCAAAACAATCAAGTTGATCAGTTTGAACATTTAAATATCTTGTCTTTGTAGTATATTCAATTAAATATAGATTGAACATGATTTGCAAATCATTGTATACTGTTTTTATTTATGTTTAACACAATGTCCCAACTTCATTGGAATTGGGGTTGTGTGTCTCTCTATCCATTTCATCCATCCATTTTCAACACCGCTTATCCTGGTTAGGGTCGCGGGATGCTGGAGCCTATCCCAGCTGACTTCGGGCGAAAGGGGGACTACACCCTGAACTGGTCGCCAGTCAGTCGCAGGGCACATATAGACACGGACAACCATGCGCACTCACATAAACACTGAGTGGGAACTGGACCCACGCTGCAACCCAAGTCAGGCGAGTGTACCATTACACCATCAGTGACTCTCTCTCTCTCTCTCTCTCTCTCTATCTATATATATATGGAGACGTTAAATAATCACTCTTGAGGAACCGGGGGGGTCGGTACAATAAAGACTTTGGAAAAGACTCCTTGCCGTCTGGTGAACCCACTTTTAAACAAAATACGACAGCAGGTCGGACGCGTTTGTTGTTTGTCAGTCAGGTCGCTTCATGATTGGCCACATTCCGTTTCACATCACAATTCACCGAATCATGACTGTGGAGGCGTCAGAGTTTGCTCCACGTTTAATATGTAAGATGTAAGATTATCGGCCCCGACCCGTTTGGGGCCCGACTTTCGAGACAAATCCACTCTTAACGTGCCTTAGACGTGGGGAAGCGGCAAAAAAATGCCCCGATTGTCTTTGTGTGTACCAGGCCTACCTAAGCAGTGTTGCTAATTGCTAAGCTAACAGTCCAAGTTTTAAATGTGGAAGTGCTTGTGTTGACCTCCATCTGGAGTGTTGGCGTGTGTGACGTGACCAATGGTCTACTAAGTGATTTCTGTCATCTAGTGGTGGAAGAAGTGTGCTGTTACAACCCCAAACCGATCACCTATTCAAGCGCAAACGTGAATAATTTTCCTCAAAACAAAGGAAAAACGTATTCTTTTTGAAAATTAATCAAGGGGCCTCTCAGCGTGTGGGCCACCAGTTGCCCAGCCCTAATGTATATCCTGTAGCAATGTTGTGATTTCCATGTGCTGCTGCTTGAAAATGGAGGATCTTCCGCCAGCCTAGCTGCCAAATCACGGGAAGGATTATGTAAAGGTCACCGAAGAAGCGGTTGTTGTATGACGATCTTGGTCCTCATCACGTCGGCGTTTTGTTCCACAGCGAAGAGGGATGTTGTACGACGCCGGGGCAGGTAACGTTCGCCCGCCAGGCGCCGCCGTCTGTCCGGCTCACGCGCTCCCCGTGCCCGCAGTGTCGACCGACGAGCGGCGACGGGCGGCGGCGGCGCTGGAGCGGCTGCGGGCCAAGCTGGCCGAGAAGGAGGAGTGGCGGCGGCACGGCGAGCGCGTGGCGGCGCTCAAGGACACGCTGGACAGTCCGCTCTTCGCGCACGTCCTCGCACTGCAGCGTGCCGTCGCGCAGCTCAGGAAACAGGTAATGCACTCGTGCACGCACCTAGCGCCCGTGTGTATGACACATGGAGAGTGGGTATGTGTGTGTGTGTATGAGAGAGCCGGTGTGTTTGAGTGAATGTGCGCGTGTGTGTGTGTGTGAGAGAGAGAGAGAGAGAGAGAGACACAGAGTAAGCTTCTGTAATATTTGTCATTTTTTTCAGCAGATACAGAATAAATGCCTGTGATTTGTTGTCTGTCTGCATGAGTTGCTGCACCAATTGTTTTCAGCTATCCATTGCCTAAAGTAGTGCGACACCGATGCTACTTTCTGTAGCCCGTCTATGGCGTTTTGCATTGTTTGTTAGCATTAAGCTAAACGTGTATCTCAAATCGTCTTTGCGCCAGTGTGACCCGATGGTGGCCGGATGTTGTCAAGTGCGCTGCTGCCATCTAGTGGCTGGCATCTGAAGCGTACTCTTATCTCAAGGCACCACTGTATGATGTAAATACGCTACATGAGATTTGCACGCAATAACTATCAGTGTTGGGAAATTTCATATTCTACCCAACCTAGTTCAAAGTTCACTTCACCGTTCCAAAATTGAACTACTTCATCATTTCTTTTTTTTTTTTTTTTTTTTCCCCCTCTCGTACGTACGGTGAGGCGCGTTTGTTTGAGTGTTTGTCAGCAGTGTTGCCACAACAAAAGCATTATCTTAACCGTACCCATCACTTGGTCATGTACACCTCACAAGTTACAGAATGTCGTCATCAACATGAAGCAATAACTTCAATATTCGTGGAGTTGAAGCCACATGAAATCACCAACTTGGTGTAGACTTGATATGCCGACACAGTACAGTAAGTAGCTAAATGTAAGCGGGGAAAGCGGGGAAGCACTTAGTCCGTGACGTCAGCTGTGCAGCACGTTCAACCAGCTTACAGTCGGTCCAAATTTCGGTAATGGCGGGCTTCATATTGTAAACGGCGCCAAGGTCACCCACGACGGCTGTTGACCGCTCGACCTGCGGAGGCGTCGGCGGCGCTTTATATTACGCACGACCGATCGCTCACGTTTTAATGTCCACGTTGAGGAACGGCTCGGTCACCCAGACGATCGGTCGGCCGAGTACACGCCGTGAGAAGAAAGGTCGCCGGTGCGCTACCTGCAAGAAATCGATTGGTTTCCACACTCGCTCGCTAATTGACCGCAACGCGTGCATGTGTGCGTGAGAGAGGGTGTGTGTGTGTTAATGTGTGAGTGTGTTGTATGCTCCTCCTTTCTTCCTTGCTTTCTTCCCTTCTCCCTCCTCTTTGTCTTCCTTCTTTTCTCCATTCCTCCTCCTCCATCTCGTCTTCCTCCCATACCTCCTCTTTCTCATTGGTCCCCTGTTCCTGTCGTCTTCTTCCTCCTCTTCTGCTACTGCTCGAACTCTTCCTTTCCTTTCATTGACTCTTCTCCCTTCTCCTGCTCTTCCTTTCTGTTCCTCACTTTTCCTTTTCCTCCCCTTTTTTGAGGAATGTAGTAGTGCCTCGGTATATTTGAAATATTGCAAAAAGAGGCTTCAAGCTGATAAACGCCACTCCCAGCTGCAGTTTACTCTAAAACTAAATCTTGTGCATTTTAAACAAGCATGGAGTTTAGCCTTTAGTCTGCTAGCTTCAGGCTAATGCTAACACATAATGGGAAAAGCATTTTTATATAGATACACATCCTTGAAGCAACTGCTATTTGAACACAAACAGTGTGACAAACACTCTTCTTCTTTTTTTCAGTCTTTTTACTTCTATTTGATTATGTCATTACTGTATGTTTTTATAAAGGGCGATATTATTGAGGGCTATTTTCCTGAGTGAAAAAACAGATTACTTACTAGTTTCTGTTGCTTTTTGTCTGGGGGTGGATGCTGGAACAGTTTAATGGTGCGTCAAATTCATGCCAATGACAACATGTGATTTGAGATACGGGTGACTTGACTTACGAGTGTGCTGACGGAAAATTTTAAACCCGTATTTCAAGGCGCTAGTGTATACAAGTCATTTTCATATCATTTAATCAATAACGGTGAAAACATAGACAGCTTCATAAAAATTATGTGAGTTGTGTTACCCTCCAACAAAGTACATAAATCATCCAAACTACTTATAACAGCAATTTTTTTGCTGTCCGCTATGGTGTGAATACAAAATGGGCGGCTCCTCACAGATCCCTCTGGTGTATTGCAACAACATCGTGACATTCACGCTAAAGACGGAGAAAAATCCGATATATCCAAAACGTCATTAGCATCTTCACGAAACATGTCGCAAATCATCAAACTTCATTTGGGACACCCAACCGGAAAGACATTTTGGCATTCAAAATTTGAAAAACTGAGGAACGATGACCTTTTGATGGGTAACAAGTGTCAATAATTCAAATACTCATATCAGTCAAACTAATTGATTTTCAAAAGGAAATTCAGTGGGACATGTCTTTACCATTATTGTTGAAATTATATAAGAATCAGAGTCATCTTTATTTGGCCAAGTATGTCAAAAAAAAAGAACACACAAGGAATTTGTCTCCGGTCGTTGGAGCCGCTCTCGTACGACAACAGACTGTCAATTGACAGAGAACGCTTTGGAGACATAAAGACATAAAGACATTGACAAAAAGAAAAAAACAGTCACCTAGCAGTAAAGGGTTGCCAGTTATCTGGTAATGCCGGTACATTTGTTCTTTTTTTGACAATTGTGCAAAAAGATGCAGAGTCCTCTAGCACGTCGAGCGGTTCGAATGACTAATATTGCAACAGTCCGGTGCAAAGACCATTTTGCAAAGGGCGCCGAGACTTCAAGGAGTGGATGCGGTTTAAAGTGACGAGTTGTGCGATAATCTGGGACAATGTCGATTGTGCGAATGTTGCAGATGCTACTCAGGCACATGATTGGCCAGTATTGGTCAACAACAGCTATGCAAACAGTGCAGCGTGGTGAGACTACAACAGCGAGTGCACGAGTAATGTATAATTGGCCCCACAGAAATGTGACAACAAACGCAAGACAAGAAAATTGCCAGCATGTTACAATGGAATTGTAAATTAGCTGTTGAAGAAGTTGATGGCAAGAGGGAAGAAGCTTTTGGAATGTCCGCTAGTTCAAGTTTGCATTGTTCGTTAGCGCCTACCTGAGGGAAGGAGCCGGAAGAGCCGGTGAATGTGGAGGGTCAGAGAGGATTTTGCACGCCCTTGTCTTAGTTCTGGCAGCGTGCAAGTCCTCAAGGGTGGGTAGGGGGGTACCGACAATCTTTTCAGCAGTTTTGATTGTCCGTCGCAGTCGGAGTTTGTCGTTTTTTGTAGCAGCACCGAACCAGACTGTGATGGAAGAACACAGAACTGATTCGATGACCGCTGTTTAGAACTGCCTCGGCCGCTCCCGCGGTAGGCCGTGCTTCCTCAGAAGCCGCAGGAAGTACATCCTCCGCTGGGCCTTTTTGAGGACGGAGTTGATGTCGGTCGCCCACTTCAGGTCCTGAGAGATTGTGATTCCCAGGAACGGTTGACACGAGGCGGCTGGACAACGTGAGGGGCAGCTGTGGCGAAGGATGCCTCCTGAAGTCCACGATCATCTCTCCAGTCTTGAGCGCGTTGAGCTCCAGGTTGCGTCGGCCGCACCGCAGCTTCCTGTCGATACGCAGACTCGTCACCGTCTTTGATGAGGCCGATGAGAGTGGTGTCATCTGCAAACTTCGGGAGTTTGACAGCCGGATGCATTGAGGTGCAGTCATTCGTGTAGAGAGAGAAGAGCAGCAGAGAGAGGACGCATCCTTGGGGCGCACCGGTGCTGTTGGTGCGTGTAGATGAGGTGGTTTCCCCCAGCCTCACCTGCTGCGTCTTGCCCGTCAGAAAGCTGTAAATCCACTGGCAGATGGCAGGCGAGACGCTGATCTGGAGAAGCTTGGAGGAAAGGAGTTCGGGGATGATGGTGTCGAACGCAGAGCTGAAGTCCACGAACAGTATCCTCTCATAGGTCCCAGTGCCGTCGAGGTGTTCTTGGATCATCCGCGGACCTGTTTGCTCGGTAGGCAAACTGGAGGGGGTCCAGCGGGGGACCTGTGACGCTCTTGAGGTGGTCCGGCACGAGACGTTCAAAAGACTTCATGACCGCAGATGTCAAGGCGACAGGCCTGTAGTCATTCAGACCCGAGATTGCAGGTTTCTTGGGGACTGCGATGATGGTGGACTCCAAACTCTGCGGCGATCACTTCCAACCGGCGTGTTTTGAGAAAGCATCGGATCCACAGGTGTCGTTAGGCAGAGGCCGAAAGCGGCCGCGGCGCCGACCATTTGTCCTACGGCCGTGATGTGCGTCGGAAAAATCTCATTTTTAGCTAAACTATGCTGGAAGTTACGTGCATGTATCACATAACATATAAACAAGGCAAATATGAATTTTAACTGACCCCATAACATCTTTGTCATCTGACCTTTAAGTTTGGCAGTGAACTGTTATTGAATGTGCGAAATGACTTTGTTGGTACACACACCTCTTCCCAGAAACGGAGCTAGGATGTGACCGTGTCCGTATATTCACCAGGCTGCCAGTTGAATTTTCAAAGAAGTTCTATCTTTGCTTCATTGGTCCACTTTTTCACTGTTTTCACTGTAGACTTGGCGCATTTAAGTTCTTCCCTGTATGTTGGTATTAAGTGAATTAAGCAGTGAGCAGACGAGCCCAGGGCTGCATGAGCCGTGTATCCTTCCATAGCACCAAACTCTTCTTCTTCTCATCGTTTCCAGTTGAGCGCGACGACGCCGGAACGCGGCGGCGACTTCACGTTTTCCGCAAATGGCGACCTGATGCTGAGCTCGGTCGCACCCTCGCCTGACCACCTTCAGCGGTGGATCACGGCGGCGGCCGCGGTGAGTATGATGCAAACCTTTGACGTGTGCGTGCGGTCAACGCAACACGTGTGTGTTTGTCTGACTATCTGTGTGGTTGTGTGGTTGTGTCTTTGTCTGTGTGTTAATATGTGTGTATTGTTGTTTATATGTGTGAATGCGTGCATGCGGGTTTTTGTGTGTGTTTGTGTGCGTCTGGTGGTGTTTGTGCATGGTTTGAGTTTTTGAGTGCTTGTGTGTGTGTCTGTGCGTGTGTGCATGTGTGCGTGTTTGGGGTCCAACGTCAGGGTCGCCCCACGACGCACGTGCGTCTGACTCGCCCCCCGTCGGGCGGCCTGGGCTTCAGCGTGGTGGGCCTTCATCCAGGAAGCAGCAGTGACGAGGTCTTCATCAAACACATCCAGCCCGGAGGCGTCGCTCACAGGTGACGTTCGCCGGCCAATCGGGTGGGGTCCTTTGCTCAAACGGGGACTCCGCTCCACGAGACGCCGTGTCTCAATTCGACGCTTGGTTTAAATTCCATCACCTCCCCTCAAATAGACGCCTCCCTTTTCTCATCGCGTTAGGATAAACGTCCACTAGATCGTAGTCCGGCACGGTGGGGGACTGGGTAGCACATGTGCCTCACAGTTCTGAGGTTGCGGGTTCAAATCTGGCCTCGTCTGTGTGGAGTTTGGATGTTCTTCCCGTGCCTGCGTGGGTTTTCTCCGGGTACTCTGGTTTCCTCCCACATTGCAAAAACGTATAAGGCGGGCTGATTGAAGACTTGAAATTGTCCGTAGGTGACAATGTGAGTGCAAATAGTTGTTTGTCTGTCTATTTGTCCCCTGTGATTGGCTGGCGACCAGTTCAGGGTGTACCCCAAGTTTTTCAATTTATGCCCAGAAAGTTGCGAATGATGGTCCATTAATTAAATAATCCACTTGAATCCCTTATTTTTGACTGTGAGAGATTTTAGAAAACCAAAATAACTTAACACGACCAGTCTTTTCGGGGCTTTCTTGTCAACGATGTCAGCCGTTGAGCCTCCCTCGTTTATTTTTGTTTCTTTTTTTAACAACCGACCCCAAAAACGTATTGGCAGTATAACTCAAATTTTTGGGGTTTAATATTTTTTTCAAAATTTGGCATTGGCAGGGATGGGCATCTCCAGGCATGGGATCAGATCCTGGTGATAAACGGGCGCCCTCTGGAGGCGGGCATGAGTCAGTGTCAGGCACTTGCTTTGCTGCAGCAGCCCGGCCGCACGGTGGAGATGGTGGTCGCCAGAGACCGCCCTCCTGGGGAAGCGCCACCAAAACCATTATCATCATCGTCACCACACGCCGCCACTGATGACATCAACACGGTAAGCCACGTGAACGTCACAAATCAACAGCAAAGACCTGCTCGCCATTTCATCTCTCAGCAAATAGAATTCAATACACGTCCAATTTTTGCCGATTTGTATCAGGCGATGAAATCGGTCAGCCCCTGTAACAATAGCAGAAGTGATACGAAGCCGTCTTGAGGGCTGCGGTGCTCGAACATGTTGGAGACTTTCCCTTTGTGACCTCCTCCAAGGCTATGTGGGGCCACGTGGAGGAGATCCAGCTGACCAACGACGGCTCGGGTTTCGGCTTCGGCATCGTGGGCGGCAAGACGGCCGGCGTGGTGGTCCGCACCCTCGTCAGGGGGAGCGTGGCCGACAGGGTACGCAAGCGACGAACGCTCCTTTACTCTTCCGCCCCTCGCTTCTGCTCACGCTGGGGTCCAATCAGGACGGGCGTCTCCGCACGGGCGACCACATCCTTCGTATCGGGGACACGCCCACTGACGGACTCAGCAGCGACGAGGTCGTCGAGGTGCTGCGGGGGTGCGGGAGTCACGTAACCGTGCTGGTCGCCAGGGACCCGTGCGGTCAGAGGACGCGAGCCCCACCGCCACCCGATTCCGCTCCCGTATCGGCGGTGCCCGTGTCCGCCACGCCCCCGCGGCCCCAGCGTCCGCCCAGTAAGATGGTGAGCAGACATGACGTAACTACTTCTGGCTTCCTGACTCCTGCTCCCTACTTCCCCACTCCTACTTCCGACCTCAACGGTGAGCAGACATGACTTCCGACTTCCGGTTTCCTGGCTTTTGCTTCCGAGTGCTAGCTTCCTCGTTCCTACCGCCTCCTTCCTAGTAGGAGGCACAACGCTGCTTCCTACTTCCTACTTCCTGCTCCATACATCCTGCTTCCTACTTCCTCATCCACATTCCTACTTGCAGCTTCCTGACTCCTGCTTCCTCATTCCCACTCCCCACTTCCGGTTTCCTACCTCCTACCGCCTGGTGAGCAGGCATTATTTCCTGCTTCCAACTTCCCGCATCCTTATTCCTACTTCCCGTTCCTGCCCCCTGCTTCATACTTCCTGGTGCCTACTTTCTCATTCCTACTTCCCACTTTCTGGTGAAAGGGCATGACATGTTGCTTCCTCCATTCTTGTTCTTCCTTCCTCGTTCTCTTTCTTACTTCCTACTGGTTCTGTCTTTTTTCCTGCTTCCTACTATTGGGTGCCTCTTTCCTGCTACTTGCTGCCTACTTCCTACTTCCTGTTTTGTTTGTTTCAGCCCAACCTGGACGGCTACGAGATCCACGAGGTTCTGCTCACCAAGAAAGATGGACAAAGCCTCGGAATCTCAATTGTTGGACACAACCCCCTTAGCAGTCAAGGTAGACCACCTAGCCACATGTCCTCCTACACCTCCCTCCCTCTTCTTCTTCCAAGAAAAGCACCTGTACATTTACCACTATAAATCATGCAATATAAGTTCTGTACTAGAGAACCCCGTTTCAAGTTGGCGAGCTAGCCAGGAGGAATAGGAAGATCTTGTTGTTGTTCATTTTTTCTTCTTTTCTTTTCTTTTCTTTCTTGAGCTAAGATTGAGGTTTTCTGTGCTAGCATTGCTAACATTAGCATCCAGGTCCATCTCTTCGTGACGGTGTTGTCCTCCTGCGCACAGATGCGGTGGGCGTGTTCATCAAGCACGTGGTCCCGGGCAGTGCCGCCCATCACAGCGGGAACATCAGAGTTCAAGACAGACTCATTGGCGTAAGAAGACCGCCATGGGAAAGCACTACTTTTGCCAAAATGAAACTCCTCAACACACTTCAACATAGTTGGTCGGTGCCAAAGTCCACTAAAATTCCGTTTTAGTGAATGGGGAGTCGTGAATGGGTGAATGAGTCCAAATACAGCGACTGCGCTCAGAATCATTCACTCAGTGCCGACTTCAGAATCACGATACATTGGCGCCTTGGCGTACAAGTTTATTTCATTTGTGACCACGCTTGGGACTCTAAACAGTCAATCTCAAATCATCTTTCTGCATTGAAATGAATGGAAATGCAATTAATTCGTTCCAGTCCTCCCCCCCTGAAAAAAACACCAAATTTCATTTGTTAACGTTTTCCAGAATATAAATTGTACTCAACAGTACTATACCAGATAAAATCACAGTACTAACATGTGTTCTCCACAAAAGCTGCAAACGTGGTAAAAGCAAGCACAAAACACATGTACCTAATGTTTTGTCCTTCTTCTGTGGGTTCTATTGCCGTCTGTCAAAGCAGCTGAACGGTTGCCACTAACTGGTTGTGTCCTTCCATTGCAAGAAAACCAGTGCGAACTGATGGTGGCTGGATGTTGTGAAGTATGCTGCCGCAATCTAGAGGTGGTGGTCTGAAGCGCAGTCGTACCTCAAATTTGCGCTCATATCTCAAGACCCAAAAGACGGCTCGTATTTGGAAAAACTCCGAAATCAAGGCGCTTGTATTTCAAGGCAGCCGTGTCGTCGGCACACATTCCGACAAAATGTCCGAGTCGCTATATAGGACGTTAGCTCGCGAGTCGGGATCACTCCCGACTCGTCCCGCGCGAGGGTCAGAAGCGGCGAGGTGACGCCGCCTCTGTCTTGTCATCGTTCAGCTGGACGGCGTCAGCCTGCACGGTCTGAGCAACCGGGAAGTCGTCGACGTCATGAAGCAGACAGGACGCACCGTCGTCCTCACGCTCGTCCGCAAGAAGAACGCCACCGGGGAACGGCCCCTGGACAGAGGTATCCAGGGGAAGTGTACGCGCTTGCGTGTTATTTTGGGTTTGTTTTTGTGTGTGTTACCGTGTGTATGTGTCATTTGCCTGTGTGCGTGTATGTTATTTCTTTTGAATGTATGCCTTCTTATTTCCAGTGGCGTTCGAGGAGCAGCAATGTATTTTATGGCCCGTAAATGCCCCCCCGTCCCCGTTTGTACACCACCACCGCTTATTTCTGTTTTTGTTTGTGTTCTTCTGTGTGTGTATTTCCCTGTCCTTTTTACATATGCACGCGTGCATTTGTGTGCCAGTTGAGTCTTCTCGCGGGTCACTGCGGAGGTCATTGGAGTTCAAGAGTCACTCTGCTGATTTGGACACACACAACACATGCAGCGGTGAGCACACGCACGCACGGACGGCACATCATCATTGAAGAACACGCGCACGCACACACACTAGCAAGTGTGGTAGTCAGTCTGTTTCTCCGACGTAATTGTAATTCTCCTTTAAAAAAGATGGCAGCAAAACAATGCTTTTATCGAAATGAAACTCCTCAACCCACTTCAACACAGTTTCCTGTCAAGATACCACAAAATGGTGCCAAAGTACAGTGGTGCCTTGAGTTACAAGTTTAATTTGTTCCCTGACCATGCTTGTAGCTCAAAGTCACTCATATCTCAAATCCTCTTCCCCATTGAAATGAATTGGAAGTGCCGGTAATCCGTTCCAGCCCGCCTCGCAAAAAAACATCATCTTCCGTTCCGCTTATCCTCACGCGGGTCGCGGGCGTGCTGGAGTCTATCGCAGCTATAGTCGGGCGAGAGGCGGGGTACACCCCGAACTGGTCGCCGGCCAATCGCAGGGCACATACAAACAAACCATCATCCGCACTCACATTCACACCTAGGGGCAATTTAGAGTCTTCAATGAACTTACCTTGTATATTTTTGGGATGTGGGAGGAAACCGGAGTGCCTGGAGAAAACACACGCAGGCACGGGGAGCACATGCAAACTCCACACAGGCGGGGGTGGGATTTGAACCCCGGTCCTCAGAACGGAGGCGGACGTGCAAACCAGACCTTCACCGCCCAAAAAAACACCCAAAGTAATTTTTTACGATACTACTATAATACTGGTCACTATTATATACACTTCTCTGATATAACCGTTCAATTCAATGTACTGCATGTAGACAATACAATTTGTACTTAAAGGTTTCAAAACAAGCCTTTTTAAATCTTTTTTTTATTTTTTATTGCACTATACTTTAAAGTTAAGTACAAGCGAACTGTACTTTAAAAAAAAAAAAAAAAAAAGCACTCCACTTGAGGTGTAAAACATGTACGGTAGCGATTAAAACGGGGGTGTCAAACACAAATTCACAGTGTGCCAAAATAAAAAAATTGGGGACAACGTCGCGGGCCAAACTCAATATTTAATGAAAAATCACTGCGATGTGCATGTTTCCCTTCTCTGCAGAAATGTAGCGTTAAAGTTTATCACATGACAAGAAACTTAAATTTTGCTTAGACACTGAATCTGGAATAAACAAACTTTAATAATATAAACACGAGAAATTTGTTTGTTGAACTTAAAAAGAACTGAAATGATTTTAACAAATGGCTGCAATGTAAGAGAGTGAAAAATTTAAGGGTTCTGAAAACTTTCTGTAACCTCTGCTATGACTGCCTCCAATTTGAAATCTCAATAACTACGACTTTCAGCGTGGCTCTTTGAGCATGGGAAACCTTTACGCACACAAAACCAAGGCGGCATAAAAAACTGCCAAATTATCATTTGTTTGTGTCTCTTTGCTGTTATTGATCAAATGATATGAAATGAGCCGTATAGTGGACAAGTATTCCCAACGGTGTAAAAGTTTGTTGCAGCAGGAGGAAATGCCTGTGTGTATTGTATCGTATTGTGTGTGCTAGCCATTAGCACGCGGCAGACGGCACGGACGAATGACCGTTTTTATTCTTCCTTACGCTAAAAGATTAATGATGGCCGGGCCACGCTTAGCAATGCTAATTTAATCTAAAGCGTGGCCATCTTTTTTTCTGTGAGCTCAGCAGCAGACTGACGCCAGTTTGAAAGCCAGGTTACCATAGCAAGCACGACTCACCTTAAGCGAGAGGAAGTGGTTGGCGTAAAACATAACACACTTCATAAAGTGCGCATTGTGTTGCTAACGTGTGTGTGTGTGTGCGCGCACTCGCACACAGGTCCTGACGCGGCTCTGAAGGCCAAGTGGCAGCAGGCTCTGAGTCCAAACTACCAAGTCCTGGTGAGACACGACAACAAATTTTTTTGTGTACATTATCGGGGACATATTTTGTCAAATTGAAATGTTTTTTTTTTTGTTTTTTTTTCACAAAATAGCCTATCTGCACTTGTGCCCCACTGTCACCAAACAGTGGTGCAAATTAACCCACACCCGCTTTCCCACTTTAACATACTGATGTCATAGACAAAAGGTAAGCAGAGCTGCATTGTTGGCAGCGATTAGCTAATATGCTAGTAGCATTTGCCTCTAATAATGTTCGACTAAATGAGGACGAGGGGGGCCATGGCATGCGTTCTATCCATCCATCCATTCATCTTCCACGTTGGGTGTGTGGGCAGCAGCTTAAGCAGGGAAGCCCAGACTTCCTTCTCCCCAGCCACTTCCTCCAGCTCTTCTGGGGGGACCCCGAGGGGTTCCCAGGCCAGCCGGGAGACGGACGTGTCTCCAGCGTCTCCTTGCTCGTCCGTGGGGTCTCCTTCCAATGGGACGTGTCCGGAACACATCACCGGGGAGTCATTCGGGGGACACCCTAACAAGATGCCTGAGCCACCTCATCTGGCTCCTCTCGATGCGGAGGAGCAGCGGCTGGACTCTGAGTCCCTCTCAGATGCCCGAGCTTCTCACTCATTCTCTAAGGGAGAGCCCGGACACCCTGCGGTGTCGCTTTTATCCGCGATCTTGTTCTTTGGGTCACGACTCACAGCTCGCGACCAGAGGTGAGGTTAGTGACGTAGATCAAGCGCTAAATTCAGAATCCTTCTTTACCACGACAGACCGATCCAGAGTCCGCGTCGCTGCAGATCATGCCCCTGTTCCGCCTGTCAATCTCCCGATTCATTCCTCCTCACTCGGGAACAAGACCCCGAGATACCTGAACTCGTCCACTTGGGACACGATCTCTTGCTCCACCCTTTTCCGACTGAGGACCGAAGTCTCCGATTTGGAGGTGCTTACTGTCATCACACTCAACTGCGAACTGCTTCAGCAAGACTTGAAGGTCGCAGCTTGATGAAGCCATCACAACCACATCATATGCAAAAAAGCAGGGACGTAATAATGAGCTCACCAAACAGACGCCCTCAATGTCTCGGTTGCACATAGATATTCTGTCCATAGAGGTAATCACCTGGAGGCGAGGAGAGTCCAACCCCTTTCCAGAGGCCTGTTACCAGTACCAGAGCCCAAGCTAGTCAGAACTTCTCGCACGCCAGAGAGGTGACATTACACGTCCCTAGAGCCAACTTCTATAGCCGGGGATCAGACCTCCTTCGCCTGCCGCCCAGCTCGCAGTGTACCACGCCGCTTCACTAATTGACAAGTGGAATTTAGCGGCTTGGTTATGAAATGCTGCGTCCGAATCTCTATGAGGGCTCGCTGTAAGTCTGTCTGCGTGTGTTTCAGGTGATCAGGTTGCATCCTGTGATTGAAGATGACGCCCAGCTGCAGAGGTCCTCCAAGGTGACAGACGCACATCATGTGACTTCCTCCTCGTGGTCATGTGACGTGTTGCGTTTGTGTGCAGCTCCTTCCCGTCCACACGCTTCGCCTGGGCGTGGAGTTGGACTCGTTTGACGGCCACCACTACGTCTCCTCTGTGGTGCCTGGAGGCCCCGTGGACAAAAACGGCGTCCTGAGACCAGAGGACGAGCTGCTCGAGGTGAACGCACAACTGCGTGCCGGTAGTGGGAGGTCAAGGCCAACGAGGCCTAAGCACAATCAGTAGCACTGACCAACATTTACAACCCTAATTCAAATCTTTGTTCCACGAAATCGTTTTCTTTTATTCTCCCATAACAGTCTACAGTCATTCCTCGCTAAATAGCGGTTCGCATCGCATATTTTTTTATTGTACTTATATCTTGATTATTTCTGTTTACTATATTGCAGAATTTTGTCGTGATTATTTTTCTACACGGACTGTTACTGCAGAATTTTGTGGCAGTAAGCGTGAGCCAGGAGGAAAGAGTGCGTATAATACCTCCACCTCACAAGCATACATTTTGGTACTGTAAAACTGATATTTGGTCTCAGCTTTGCCAATTTCCACTTTCGCGGGTGGTACAAAAACAGGAGATTACTGTATTGGTTTCTCTTGGCTGCACTGCTTTCGGTTGGGTATATGCGGATGTTGGATTATTTGTCCAATCAGATTTCAAACTCTTGCCATGTCAGTCTAATCTGCCCAGTGTCTTCACAATCGGTCGTGCTGGCCTGTGTAACGTCAACTAAATTAGCAACGGGACTGCTTCTTTCTTTATCCAATCACATTGGAAATTCGTACTCAATGATGTCAGCATTTTTCCGTCGTCGATTTGGCTGGCTAGAGCAAAATTTAGATGAAGAAAACACATCTCTAGCAATCTACACAAACACCTTTTATAATCAGCATTTTTTGATGTATTTTATTTGTATGTTGGCTGTTTTGTCATGTTGTGAGTAAAATATTGATTGTGAAGTGCTCCAGGTGCTGTTCTAGTTCCTTTTTGAATAATCGTGATTTGTACAACCCCAATTCCAATGAAGTTGGGACGTTGTGTTACACACAAATAAAAACTGAATAAATGTATTTGCAAAACATGTTCGACCTATATTTAATTGAATACACCACAAAGACAATATATTTAATGTTCAAACTGATAAACTTTGTTGTTTTTAGCAAATAATCATTAACTTCGAATTTGATGGCTGCAACACATTCCCCAAAAAGCTGGGACAGGGTCGTGTTTACCACTGTGTTACATCACCTTTTCTTTGATCAACATTCAGTAAACGTTTGGGAACTGAGGACACTCATTGTTGAAGCTTTGGAGGTGGAATTCTTTCCCATTCTTGCTCGATGTACAGCTTCAGCCGTTCAACAGTCCGGGGTCTCCGTTGTCATATTTTACGCTTCATAATGCGCCACACATTTTCAATGGGTGACAGGTCTTGACTGCACGCAGGCCAGTCTACTACCTGCACTCTTTTACTACCAAGCCACGCTGTTGTAACACGCGCAGAATGTGGTTTGGCATTGTCTTGCTGAAATAAGCAGGGGCATACATGAAAAAGACGTTGCTTGGATGGCAGCATATGTTACTCCAAAACCTGTATGTACCTTTCAGCGTTAATGGTGCCGTCACAGATGTGTAAGTTCCCCATGTCATTGGCACTAACACAGCCCCATACCATCACAAATGCTGGCTTTTGAACTTTGCATCCATAACAGTCCAGATAGTTCTTTACCTCTTTGCCCCGGAGGACACAACGGCCACAATTTCCAAAAACAATTTGAAATGTGGACTTGTCGGACCACAGAACACTTTTCCACTTTGCATCAGTCCATCTGAGAAGAGCTCGGCCGAGCCCAGAGAAGCCGGCGGCATTTCTGGGTGTTGTTGATAAATGGCTTTTGCTTTGCACAGTAGAGTTTCAAGTTGCACTTACGGATGTAGCGCCGAACTGTATTTACTGACATTGGTTTTCTGAAGTGTTCCTGAGCCCACGTGGTGATATCCTTTACACATCGATGTCGGTTTTTGATGCAGCGCCGCCTGAGGGATCGAAGGTCACGGGCATTCAATGTTGGTTTTCGACCTTGCCGCTTACATGCAGAGATTTCTCCAGATTCTCTGAACCTTTTGATGATGATATGGACAGTAGATGATGAAATCCCTAAATTCCTTGCAATTGTACGTTGAGGAACATTGTCCCTAAACCTATTTTCTCCCGCACTTGTTCACAAAGAGGTGAACCTCGCCCCATCTTTGCTTGACTGAGCAATTCAGGGAAGCAATCATAGCACCCACCTGTTCCCAATGAGCCTGTTCACCTGTGGGATGTTCCAAACACGTGTTTGATGAGCAATTCCTCCACTTTCTCACTCTTTTTTGCCACCTGGCCCAGCTTTTTTGGAACGTGTTGCAGCCATCAAATTCCAAGTTAATGAGTTTGTCAAGTTAATCAGTGAGCCAACGCAGTTGTTTTGGTGTGGTGCGCCACAAGGCTCAGCACTTAGCCCCCTCAGCATGTCCTCTTTGTTGCGTTTGTGCTAACGTTAACATGTATGTTGATGTTGCAGGTGAACGATGTGCAGCTGTATGGAAAGTCTCGTCGGGAGGTGGTCTCCTTCCTCAAAGAGGTGCCCCCTCCTTTCACGCTGGTCTGCTGCCGACAACCGACATCTGACTTGGAAGCAGAACGACACGGACGCAGTATGGGCGACGTATGTCATATGCGATTATTAAAGTGCCCCAAAACATAAATCGTTGTTTTGTTTCTAAATACATTAAATACTGTATGTTAGCAGTGCTGAAAACACGTGCAAAGACTGAGAATAATATAATACTGAATTGTTGAGATATGGCTTGACAGTCTTTTTCATCTTCTAAATTTTCCTGATTTAGTGGGCAGGGCTAAAAACTATCCTTGCTACGTCAAGAGGTTTGGGCGTACACTTTCCGTCCCCCACTATATATACACTAAGTGCCCTTATTGCATCCATCTGGCAAAATTGCCACGTCCTCATTCATCATGGAGCCAGTTCTACCAGTGTAGCGTGCAGTTAGCCATCAAAGTATGCCCACAACTCTGGGAGGGGGGGGCCACTTTGTGTTGCGAGGCAGCAGCGAAATGCACAGGATCCACCAACCCGCACTTGTGCCTATCACGCAACTGTATTTTATCGTTGGTCATTATTGGGGGTATGTGGAGAGCTTTGTTTTTTTTCAGGTGGTACTTGGTGTAAAAAGTTTGAAAACCACCCAGGCGGGAATCAATTCAAATCGGAAGTCTGATTTTTGTGAAATCTGAGATTTGATTTGAACATATCATTCTGCCCTACTTAAAAGGTATGAAGATTTGAATGATCAAATTTGTAAAATCTGTTTGTCAGTTGGAGATGAAGCTAGCATCTGCGCTGTGCAGTCGAGCGAGCGTGGCGCACGAGCAAGATGACCAACAGGAAGTGGAGCAGGTCTGTTGTTCTTCTTTTTCTGTGTACTTCACATGGGGGGAGCTTTGTCAGACGAGGCATGTGATTGGTCTAAATTAGAGTGAAAGCTAGCAGCTAATGTAGCCTCAGCTAACTATAGCTAAGCCTAAGACTGTAGGACACACAAAACACCGGTTCAATCCAGGTTTTACTAGCGTTAGCATTAGCCAGCTAGGTGAGGGACTCGAGTCACATGACTTGAGTTTTCAGGGTGGGTTTGTACTTCGTCCGTCCATTTTCTGTACCGCTTATCCTCACAAGGGTCACGGGCGTGCTGGAGCCTATCCCAGATATCTTCGGGCGAGAGGCAGGGTACACCCTGAACTGGTCGCCAGCCAATCGCAGGGCACGCATAAACAAGCAACCATTCACACTCACATTCAAACCTACGGGCAATTTAGAGTCTTCAATCAACCTACCCTGCATGTTTTGGCATGGGGAGAACATGCAAACTCCACACAGGTGGGGCCGGGACTTGAACCCCGGTCCTCAGAACTGTGAGGCAGATGTGCTGAGTTTGTTCTTTCAAAACTGGATTAAACTAACCAGCTGAATCGTTAGCCACTCTGTGTTAAATTACTCGGCGGTCGTTTGCAATAAAACGATTGAAAGAGCACCAGTGGCTGTTTCCATCCTCCTTCTATCCTAACCACCTGTTAGGGATTTCAATTCATTCTAACTAGTGGGGGTAGGCTATATTCACTTAGCGAATGATGTTTACTTTACCTTGGATGAGTTCTCGTGTAACTTAAGCCAGTTGGACTTTGCAATCGGCACATTGCACTTTAGATTGTTTTAAGTCTGAAATGATCCCAAACTTTGGGCATTCTCTGTCTTTTCTGCACTCTTTCCTCCTGGCTCGCATTTATTGCTACATGAGTCTGCAGTACCAGTCCTTGCGCAAAAGTAATCCCTGGTACGGAAAATGAATGAATGAATGAATTAAACAGACCTGTCACAAATAAGAAATGCATCCAGTCGTGCTGCAGCTACCGAATATTTTAGTAATCGAGTATCCTACTGAGTTTTTTTCTTAAATTCCCATTGTCCGTAGCAGCTCACTTTTCTTGTCTACAAACATTTCCTGTGATTCAATTTCAAACACAAATAAAAATGAATACAAACAAATGTATATAGATTTCAGTTTAAACTTGGCATCTATTGTGTCCAAAACATGAATTAAAAAAAAAAAAAGCAAAGGTGGCCCTCCCGCTTGGGTTAGCATACGTGACGTCAAAGCAAAGCACCCGTTTCCCACAATGCCATGCAATGTTGAATTATTACAAGAATGAGCATCTTTATGATGTTAATTGTCGTTGTCATTTCTGTGGATGTTACCAGTAGTTAGTTGAACGTGTCACATTTCCGGTCGATTCCATTGTCGTGTGTTTTTAAGAAACCGTCACTTTGGTAGTGTGTGTGAACGTGGGACTTCTGCGTGTACGGTTTGCTGTGAGTGGGACAAAGCTGGAGAGAGTAATTGACGATAGAAACGGCGCCATCGACATTTTTTCGATCATCTCCGTGATACGCATCGCCATATCGCCAAGCACTCGTCACACGTATTCCACCGAATTCCAATTCCCCTGTCTGGCCGATCAAAATGATGAGAGGATGTTCCCTTGGGACGCTCCCTGAGTAAACTGTCTTTTGTGACCTGGCAATGATCAACGATCTCTCTCGATCGGTTCTCCTTCGCTGCTTCTGCCGTATTCCGGGGCGGCTGTGGCTCAGTAGGTGAAGCGGGTCGTCCGGTGACCGAAGGGTAGCCGGTTCGAATCCCGGCTCCGACTGTCCGCATGCCGAAGTGTCCTCGGGCGAGACCGTGAACCCTAATTTGCTCCCAGTGGGCACGGCAGCAGTCGCCCGTTGGTGTATGAATGTGAGGCTTTGGGCACTGCGATAGTGTCGATAAAGCGCTATATAAGTGCAGTGTATTTACCGTCCCCCCTTTTGGGGGTCAGTGACCCCAAACCAAACCAATGTTTCATGTTCCCCTTCTGTCCCAATGTGAGAACGGTTGCGTCTGATTAACAGGTGGACGTTTTGAACGATGGAATGTGTGATGCGACTTCGGCCGCGTTTGAGGAGGAGGAGCAGGATGGCGGCAGCGAAGAGGAAGAAGGTGGCGAGCTTGCTCTGTGGTCTTCTAAGGTGGACGTGTTGGAGCTCCACAAGGAGCCTGGCGAAGGCCTGGGCTTCAGCATCCTAGACTACCAGGTAACTCGCTACAATATGGCCGCTCCTCTCTCACTTTCCACCCACAATCAATGTACCCCCCCCAATCCGTCCGTCCGTCCCCCCTCCTTGCGCATTCTTAGCTCTTTGTCTTTAGGCTCAGTTTCACCTCCAAGACCTCATCCCCCTTCCACCCTCCTTCCCCAAGCTGAGGGGGTGGAGCGAACTCCAGGTGAAGTCCCGGGTGGTGTTCATGCAACACCCGCCCGGGGGTATGGGGGCGGAGCGGGGGGGGGCGGGCGGGCTTCCCAATCTCGAGACATGAGCATCTTCCTTACATACGCGATACGGAAAATGGACGCACAATTCTGTTAGACACCCGTGCGGTCGCTGTGTGCTCCGTTTATGTTACGTGTGTACAATCGTCGTTTGAATGAATTCTTTACTTCAAACGAGTGAGAGTGATAACAAATAATAATAATAATCAAATCAAATCAAAGTTAACTTGTACATTTTTGAAAAGGAGCAAGAAGTGAAAACTTATTTACTCTTACCCTTACCTCTACTTCCTTATGATCCTGTAGAACTATTACTTTTTATAATCATCAATATAATACGATAGTAATATAACAGTAAGTCAGATACTTACACTGAAACGTATTCTTATATACATTAATACAAAAAGTAGCAATATATATATTCATATTGAAACTACTTCCTCCTCATATTTTGTTATATTAGTTTTTACGCAGGTTGATGCTTGGACATTGTTTGAGCTCATGTTACGAATGTTCGTGCAGTAGATGTGGATACCACGTGTGCGTATTGTGTGTGCGTACTTCATTTCTGGATGCGTGTTATATATTATATGTGAAGTAGACGCGTGCTCCATGCTCGCTGTGTGTAGTAGAAAAGTTCTAAGAATAATTGTGGTTGAGGTCCAAAGAAGTAAGGGAACGGCAATGTTGGAATAGTTTGCCATGCTAAAGGTCTCGCGGAAAGTTGGCGTTCCCAAAATGAAAAGGAGCTCCAGTAGGCGGAGCGTCATCACCTGTAGCCATCTCGCCGACTCTAAAAATACGAAAGTTGGCACGACGAGCCAGGCTGAGCCCGGGCTGCGTTGCCCCGGCTACGCCACCGGGGAGCGCCGCGGCGCACGCGCACTCCGGGAGAGAGCGTGCGTGCGTGTGGGCGCCCCCCCCCCGCGCTTTTTGTCTGCCGTCCGTCCTCGCCTTCAACTCCGCTTCGACCTTCCCAAAAGTTTGACGCCCGCGTCACTTCCTGCCACCAACTTTTACTTGGCTGTGAACCTCCGACACGAGCGTTACCGCACGACTGCACGCGCAACACCTCATTCCATCACAAGCACAAGTAGCAAAAGTACTCTCACTCACTTGTGTTAAAAAGGACGGATTTAACTCCTTTGCTTGAAGAAAAGTAGTGTAAAAAAAAAAAAAAAAGTAAAGACTTTATGTACTCGGGTAGAAAGTCATTTTTGCTGTCAATTTTTTACGACACCCACTTTGAGGAATAATGCCCACAGAATATCTTGCCACTTTTATTAACTTGCAAAGTGCTCATGCTGAGAAGAAAACCAAAAATCGCTTGAAACAACATGTTCCTAAAGCTTTGCTAACTTCATCAAGTGACTCATCATTAAACTAGCTCATGTTAGCAACTGAAAAAGTACACCTTCCTTTATTTTTTTCAGATTAGACCAGTGTTTGGCAACTTCAGGTTTAAACTCGTCCAATTTGGAATGCCATTGAAAAAGCGAACGAACTAAGATACGAAGCAAATTAGTCAAGATCGATTGTCCGAAGCCACCGAGAGCCGCGGCGGAGCGATGAAACGGCTACATGCGGGTTGACGACTCCTGGATGAGACGGAGATTTTTTTCTATATCAAAATTTCATTTTTAATTGAATTGCAAATAACATAAAACCAACGTAAGGAGTAGAAAGTACAAATATCCATTTGCAAATGTAGGGAGTAAAAGGAAAATGTCGTGACGGTTTTGACGGAGCCGATTTAAGGGACATCGGAAGTAACGGAATGGCGCCGTGAGCCGCACGGACGCGTGCAAAGCGCATGCAAATTAGCCATGTGCTCGTGTGCGGCGGATGCGGGTTCAAATCCCGTCTGCAGGAGCATTTTGGTCATTTATTTACAGAAATGTTGTCCTGTATTGTGTGTGTGTGTGTGTGAGCCCACGGGAAAAAAGTTGCAAGCAATTCTTTTGTACTGTGCGGTTGTATTCAGACCACGTCGGAAAGTTCTTGAATAAAACGGCCGACGGGCCGTAACGGAGCGATGAATGATTCGGAAGGCAAATCGTTGACTCGCTCCCGATTCCCCGAATCGCTGCAAAGGGATTTTTACATTACAGGACATTTGAGGAACGATCCATGTACACAGTGGAAAAGTCCCCGCCGCCGCCGATAACGACGTTCCGTCTCGTTCCAGGACCCGCTGGACCCGTCGGGCTGCGCGATGGTGATCCGCTCGCTGGTGGCGCGCGGCGCGGCCGACCGCTGCGGCGCGCTGCTGCCCGGCGACCGGCTGGTTTCGGTCAACGGCGTCCGGCTGGAGCGCGTGGGCCTGCGGCGGGCCGTCGACGTCCTGAAGGGGGCGCCGCCCGGCGCCGTGCGGCTCGGCGTACGCAAACCGCTCGCGGTGAGGCGGGGCGGACTCTCGCCCGCAACAAAAGTCTTCATCCTCTCGTGGCCTTCCACCTTCTGTTCTTCAACTTCTCTTCACCCTTCCTCTTCTTCATCCTTGTGTTCTCATCCCTTTCTCGTCATCCCCCCGTTCTTCCTCCAGTATCCTCTCGCCTTCTCTTTCCTCCTTCCATCTCTTGGTTCTCCTCCTTCATCAGTCTAGCCTTCATCTTCCTCCTCTTCCTCGCCATCATCATCGTCATGGCGCTCGACGGATGGATTAATGGATCCTTCATTTTTGTCTTTTCCCGGTCGTTCTTCCTCCCTTCTTTCTTTCTTTCATCCTTTTTTAAAAATGTCTTCTTTCCGTTTGAGTCTTTATTCCTTCTATCTTTTTCTTCCTTGCTCTTTTTTTTGTCGTCTTCCTTTTTTTCCTCCTTTCCGCATTTCTTTCTTTTCTTTCTCGTCGTCCTCTGGGCGTGCGTGTGCAGGTGGGCGTCGCATGGATGAAGGTTCAATAAATGAAATATATAAATCCTCCCCGCCTGTCTCCGCGTCTTTCACCTTCTGTCAACCTCCCTCCTCTTTTTTCATCCTCCTCTTTATCCCTCCTTCCTCCTCCTCCTCGTCCTGGCGCGGCGCGAGCGAGTCGCTGAGTCAGCGAGATGTCGGGACGCGGCAAAGTGCTCCATCGGCTCGACGACATCGGCGTCGGGGGGGCCGTCGCGGACGCCCCGCGACTACCGCAGCATTATGTCACCGCGGGAAGTAGTTGCGCGCCGTTACTTCCTGTTAGTTTCCCTCGCACGTGTCGCTCGACGAACGTACGACGAGCGATTTCGCCTTCCCCGACCGAGCGCGTCAAACGCCAGACGATCTTCAGTCTTCTAAAACGACCCGAAGAAGACGATGGCGTGGTCCGAGGTGCGTTAATTTGAGGCTCCCGAACGGGCGGCGGCCGACGATCTTAAATATGGAACGGCTTCAGAAAGCCCGCCAGTCACGACGCGGCGAATCGTGACGTGGGACGCAATGTTGCCGACCGGCAAGCCGCACCGGAGATCAAAACAAGCACCCTAAAAAGGCGACATTGTGATTTTCTGGGAATATTGTAGACATTTGAAAACGTAAACATTGGCAGATATTTATAGAAATGGAGTGTTCCGTATTGATATTGTGAGACAACAGTATGATCGGTGCCTTCACATAAATGAATATCATTCGTTGTTTATAACAATAGTAATAAATGATTCAAGGTCATTTGCGCAAATGTGTTCTTTCCAAAGTGCCTATCCAACTGGTAGCCCTTCGCACGAAGTAGCTGTCCCTTGCCAAAGGTTGCCGACCCCTGACCTAAAGAATCGAGGCGGCGAACGATCGGCGTCGTCGCGCTTTCCGCTCGACGGGTGGCGGCGCGCCGTCCACGCCGCCTCTCTTAAGTGTTGCCAGCGTGAGGTGCCCCATTAAAGTGCGCGCAGGGAAATTAGCCTAAGTGTTGTCGTTAATGTGCGCGCCGTAACGACCGGCACAGCGAGTGCTGAGCGCGCTCTTTTGGCTTGCTTTTACGTGCTGGCCGGCCGCCTTCAAGCGTGACCTCCTCGCAGGGTTCTGCCTACGACCTTGGCCAAGGGCGACCGGAGGAGGAGGAGGAGCTCATCCTGGACGCCGGCCTGCCGCCGTACGCGCAAACTTCTTTCAACCTTGACCCTGCGTGGCAAGACGAAGAGGAGGGCAGGGAGATGGCGGTGGACGACGAAAACGAGCAGGCGGAGAAAGCCAAGCCGGCGTCCTCGCCGGGACTCGGAGCCGTCCGGGAGGCGAGTCGCACGATTCCGCAAAGTTCCCGCAACATTCAAACTTCTTGCCGGCTGCAAATCGGCATTCATGTCATGAATCATGCATCCATTCATTTTTCCATGAATCGGACAAAAAAACATTTTCATTTCCATCTCTTGATTGAAAAAGAGCAAATTCTTTCAAATTGACAGCGCAGAAAATGCATAAACATAAATTGCTGATGATCGCTACGGGGAGAAAATCGGGGGAAAAAATGTTGATGATTGTTTCCCAAAGTAAGAGCAGATATTTTGAAGGGAAAAAAAAAAAAAAACAACGCAAAAATAATCCGCCTAGCTGGCGAGCAATTGAGGGTGTCGCCCGGAGGCAGCCGGGATCGGCTCCAGCACGCCCGCGCCCCGCGTGAGGAAAAAGCGCTACGGAAAATGGATGAATGAATGAATGAAATCAAACGATTGTTTGTAAACTGGTCCGGCTGCTCTTGAAATAAGCCACTTCCTGTTTCCCTTTCAGACCGGCCCAGGAGACGCAGCCCCGCTCCCCGGTGACACCCTTGACCTTTCTTTCGCTTTCAGCATTGCAATATACGTTGGGCTTTGATTTGACCGAGGCCAAACACAATCTAAAACGCGTATGTGCGTGCAGGCGAATGTGGAGACATCGAAGCGGACTCCGAAGTCAGCCTGACGGACACGCAGTGAGTCTTCCTCTTCCTCCTCGGTGTTGTCTTTGTCGCCATCTGTCGGTCGCATCGCGAAGTGTCGAGTTGCTTTGCCTCCCGCTTGGCCTCAAGAGCCAGGGAGTGGAGTCTGGGACAGGAAGTTGTTGTTGTTGTTGTTGTCGTCGTGCAGGTCCATCAGGTCGATTGACACGGAGAAACGGAGGAGGCGGAGTCGAGGAGTATTCTCCGCCGCCAGAAGGGGGCACCGGTGAGTCGCACCGACACGCGTCTGATTGACGCCGTCGCCATAGGCTGTTTCGTACTCCTTGAACGTTGGCAGCTAGATCCGTTCCGCACATCCGCAAATGTATTTTCTGAATATTACTCCCCGGCGGACTAACATGCGAGCGCGTCGGCCCGAGGTTCGGGACCCGTTTTGGATGAGTCACAGGAGTGGACGAGACCAGAAAAAACACTTCCGCTCCTAAGAAGTAACGGTACTTTTACTCCGTTACAATGATGTAACTACTTTGATTTTTCAACTATTTCGTGCGCGAGACGACGACTTCGACTTCCGCATCGGGCGCCGTTTGCGCCAATACAATTTAAGCACTAGTGACGGTGACGTCTCGTTCACCAATCAAACGCCACGAGAAAGTCCCACGATCTCACACGACGTCTTCCGTCGGGCTTCCCCGGCATAGGTATTCACACGAGATAAGCCAGCCCGGCCGATCGTCGTCGGGAAGGTCGTCGTCACCGCGAAGGCAACGGCGCGCGACTAGGAACAAAAACAACAGCTTTCCTGTTTTGTGGTATTTGTCTGCGCAAACGTGGACATTTGGGCTCACTTATCACTTGGGAAAAGACCGTGCCGCAAATGTTGTTGTAGTTTGGACTGCGCACACACACACACACACACACACAACAACATCAGAATTTGCATTTTATTTTGCCATTCTTTTTTTTTTATGATTGATCTTCAGACGTTCCTTCACTATTTACTCAGTCCTTGAGTCATTCTTTCACTGCGTACTTTTTACTTTGACTTGAGTCACATGATTGTCAAGTAACTACTGTTACTTGAGTGCAATATGGACTCGGAAAGCCAAAAGAAAACTCTTGCCGTTGCCTGAACCGTTTGTACTGTACAACCAAATTCCACACAATAAACCATCGTGACGTCGTTAAATCATACGACGACGGGAACGACGGCACACGACGCCGAACGAACAAGATGTTTGGCTCGTGTGACGTCACGGCGCCGGAAAGAGACGAAGACCGGAAGGCGCCTTCTGCATCATATTTAGCGATTCAACTGCTGTACATGTGCCATAGAATCACTTCCAAATGGCAGATGCGGTTTGTAAAGGGGTTCTAGAGTTATCAAGAAACATTGGAAAGTCTTTGTCCTCTGACCTTTAAAGAGGAGGATGCTATTGACGTGGCACAGCTTGAAGCGGGCATCAGGGGCAGGTGGAGATGGGGCTGGCTCAAGTTGGAGGGCAGAACAAAAAAGCAAAGAAATGAGGCAAATTTCATTCTAATCTTAAATTTGGACAGCAACATGAACTTGAGCGGTGTACATTAATATGAAGAAAATGTGTTTATTTTGCCTTATTGTACTCTTCGGAGTCTTCCAGATTGCTTTATTTGTTCAAATGAGTTTAGTTTTTTTTGTCACCTTTTTCATGCCTTTGGTGTGTGCGTGTGTGTGTGCGCGTGCACGTGTAGGGAGCTTCCTGAGCGTGAGGACGGTGAGGGTGAGGAAACTCCTCCCTTCAGTCACTGGGGACCCCCCCGCAGGTCAGCGTCCACCCCTCTTCGTTGACATTTGCACGAGGACGACGTTTGTGGGACACAGAAGGGCGTACGTACGCGTGTGCTTGCGTGCGCAGGGTGGAGGTGCGGCCCGAGGAGGGTCAGTCTCTGGGTCTGAGCATCGTGGGCGGCCATCACGTCATCAAGCGTCTGAGGAACGGGGAAGAGCTGAAGGGGATCTTCATCAAGCAGGTGGCGGACGGAAGTCCCGCGGCCAGGACGCGGGCCCTCAAGACCGGAGACAAGATCCTCCAGGTAGGCCCGCCCGGGCGCGGCTACTTCCTGGACGCCCGACTCGCGCCTCGCCGCTGCCCGTCTCGTTAGCGGGCTACTTCCCGGATAACAAAGTGACACGTTGCTCGCCTGCCGCCGACTTGACCCACTCAGGCTACTGCTACCACTTTTTCTTTCCCTCGAGTTTATTTTTCTTGATTTTCCCTTTACTTCTTTTTATTTTTCTGATTCTTTTCCTTCCTCTTCTTCCTCCCCCTTGGACACCTGACATTCTCCAGCCGCCAGTGTTGTACCGAACGAGCTCGATGAACCGAAGTTCATGAACTCGTTCGTGTTTTGGGGGCGACCGGGAGCCGAACTTCGTTCGTTTCTGCCCGATGAACGCCGTTGAGAACGAGCTCGTTCTGGCGTCTGTGAACGATTTTGGAACGAAAGTTCATTTTCATTCAAGGGGGCCAGGTTTCGGTCGGGACTCTCAGGACGAAACCCGTCCGGGCACACTTAATACGAGCCTTCGTACGTCGGCGGACGGACGCTTATTTGGTGTGGCCGCTGTGTGAGTGCGCGAGGTGCGTTCAGAGACACTATGTAAATGGGAGTGAATGTGTTCTTTTGGAAAACACTACACGATTGTAAAAGTGGATTACTTGGAAATTTATTATTGACATCACAATGCTGTACGATCACACTCTGATCATTAAATTTTGTTTTGTAATACAAGGATAGATACATTTTGGTAATATAGTCAGCCAGACCTGCAAAGTTGCGTGTTTTTGTTTACACATTGTGGTCAAAAGTCCTGTTTTTGTTTGAATTCAACTTTTTAAAAAAACGCCATTCAAGCAAGTTTTTTCTCATGTTTTTGCGATTGTAGGGTGAAAGCCGCAGCTAGCTACTAGTGTGGACTGAATGGCTGGCGACAATGGGGAAGTGAAATGATAGCCCATCAGCAACATCTTGAGAGAGAGAAAAAGAACTATGAACTGAACGAGTTCATTTTTGGAACGAGGAGCCGAAACTTCAAAATTGAACTTTCACAACACTGGTAGCCGCCAGCTGCCATTATGATCTGACGCGTTGCTCCCACCTCGTGGCCCAGACTACTTCCCAGACATCTAGGCACGATCGAATATATCTGGATCGGACGACATTCATCTGAGGCGTAGTCTACTAGCGAGCCATGCCCCCCCCCCCGACTGGCGTCATTCTTTTCGGCCCGGTTCACTTCCCGGACATTGGCCACGCTGCACAGTCCCAATACCTGCAAGTAACCCTCATTCGACCGCGGCCCAGTCTACTTCTCGGACAGCCGACACGTTGCCACTCGTGACTGATCTGACTCGCGGCGGGCCGGGCTACTTCCCGGACAATTGAATCTAATACCCGCTTTTTGTGATTTTGTAGTACTGCAACCATTTAGTGCAGTATAATACCTGAATTATTTCTTCTGTGTGGTGAACTATAACACGATTTGTCTTTATAAATCTTCAATTGGCATCAAGTAATGTTCATGTAATGTAAGGTGTGCGTGTGCGTACTGACAGGTGTCAGGTGTGGACCTACGAGCCGCCAGTCACGAAGAAGCGGTCACCGCCATCAAATCCGCTGAGAGTCCGGTCATCTTCGTTGTCCAGAGTCTGTCTGCTAACCCACGAGTACGTACGCGCGCACACTTACCAACACTGAACCAAAGTTCACGCACTCGTTCATGTTTCGGGCGAAGGTGAAATGAACATAAATGAGAACGCGCTCGTTCTGGCGTCTCTGGTAAGAATTGTGTTTCTTTCGTTCTTTATTTGCGGGAGTTTCGTCAGTGATGCTTCTCCTCTCGTGAGACAAAAGTCAAGTTTGAAGTTTTCGCTGTCGTCTTTTTTGTGTCCGCGCAGATGCCGAGAGCGGCCCCGCCCCCTTACAGGCCTCCCGGCCAATCGGAGCAGGAGCCGACGCAGGCCCGAGGTCCGTCAATTTGCAAAATATGTCAAACGCTCTAAATCACATTTCATGCTCATTTTAAAAGTGTCATTTGTATAATTAATTAGATTATTATTTATTATTAAATCAATAAAATACTCTTTAAAGTACTTTATATTTTATTACTTTAATCTATTATTTACCATCAAACAATTCATCAATGATTTAATGACACAAATGAATGCACGTGTGTAAACCAGCTTATTTTAATAAATAGTTCATGCTCCGGTTCATCCTAATTAATTTAATGATGAATAATCGACCAGTTTTTAAATAAAATGAATACAAAATGTTAATTGTGTGTGTGAAATTTTACAAATATTTTTAGAGTAAATCAATTAACCAATTACTTCATCAGATAAATGAATTAAGAAGATAAAAAAATGAAACAGACATGCAAAATTTCACATTATTAATATAATAATGCCACAACTCATCCTCATAGTATTATTATTTATGATTCATTGAATTATATTTCATGAACCAATTACTCAAATAAATAGTTTCTCTTTTAATATTTTTTCACTGTTTTTTTGGGAATAAAAATCAGACAGACAAAATACTTGGCCCCAAAGGAGAATTTTTGGGACTTGGTTTTCTGAGCGCTGTCTTCTTTTTCAGCCAGCCCAGCGTTAAGTGCGTTTTTTTTTTTGTCTTTGCAGGCCTCGTTTGACCACACCCCCTTCCTCCCCCTTTAGAAAGTGGACCAATCACGTGCTTCTACGATGTTTTCGATGTCTTCCGTTTGTTTTTCTCCCCCCTTTGGCCGCCTTTGTTGTTTGTTTGTTTGGGGGCGGGGCTTGTGAGGGCTTGGCCTCTGCTGGTTGGTCGACGGGCGCAGCTTATTCGTGAGCTCGGTGCGGTGATATCTGGATGGGGCGTGGCCTGCGTGGTGGGCGTGAATGATTGAAATGCGGCGTGAAGTCGGAAGACGAGCACGCGTTTATTCCGTTCATCTTCTTGTGCACTTTTAGCGGACCTTCGCACACTCGCTGCTCGTCACCTGCGGATGATTCACCGACTTGTGGATTTCTTTTTGGGGGGTACCAACCCCAAATACACTTGTGTTACGGGGGCTCCCTCTACTGGTATGCGTAAGAAACACTGCTTAAATGGATCAACTCCGCTTTTAAATGACCTTTAAGTCAGTGTGGGACTCCATTAAAACATCCATCCATCCATTTTCTGTCGCGCTTCTCCTCCCGCGGGTGGCGGGCGTGCCGGAGCCCATCCCAGCTATCATCGGGCAGGAGGCGGCCGACGACCCCAACTGGTCGTCGGCCAATCGCAGGGCACGCATAAACAAACGACCGTTCGCACTCACATTCACACCTACGGGCAATTTAGAGTCTTCGATCCACTTAGCATGCATGTTTTTGGGGATGCGGGAGGAAAGCGGAGTGCCCGGAGAGAACATGCAAACTCCACACAGGCGGGGCCGGGGATTGAACCCCGGTCCTCAGAACTGTGAGGCAGATGCGCTAACCAGTCGTCCGCCGTGCCGCCTCCGTTAAAAAAATTCATCTCATTAGTAGAGGCTTTGTAATGAAGGAATCTCATTTTAATTGTATAACAATTTGTCCTACAAAGCAAAGCTTTTTTTTATTATTAATGGATTTTACTGTTCTACTGGAGTTGATCAAATCATTGACACGGACAGGAATATTGTTAATTCTGGAAAAATGCGCAATTATATTCCAATACAAAACAGTCAAAATGAAACAGCCCTCAAGTTGGATTGTCGTTTGTGGAGCGTCCCCCTTTTTTTCCTCTTTCTTCCCCCCGAAGAAGACGGGTGTTCCCTTGAAAAGGTTTCTGGCATGTTGTTTTGTTCTCATCGACGCTTCCGGAGGCTTGAAGTGCAAAGTGCACCATTTGCCCAAAACCACGCTTATCGAGGCTTCCATCAGCTTAGGTTTTTTTGTTTGTTTGTTTCTGAATGAAATTTGCCTCGCAAGGCCGTTTCATCCGATTTCTCCACTTTGGTGGCCGAGTGAGTCATCGGCGTACCAGGAAGTCGCTGACAAAAGCTTCCGCGTTGTTTGGAACACAAATGCCATTCAGTGCTTCTGAAACTCCGGTATTGTTTTTATTTTTGTGTTTTTTTTCTTCGTCTTTGGAGACATTACGTGACTCACTTACACAAGGGGAGACTTGCTAACCAGGAGGTGGAGGATGAGGCTACTCCGGACTTTCTTTCACCAACTTTCGCAAATCCGCTCGGTTTTTCCCCCCGAGTTACTCACCGGAGCGGCGACCGCGGTCTTTGGCGCGTGGAGACGGAGCCGGCGCCACAGATGGAAGCGAGCCGGCGTCCAGGTGAAGAGAGGATACGGATTGCCGTTTCCGTTTCCCCCCCAAACTGAGAACAATAGTAGACTAGCCGAGGACTTGAACACCTTCTACTGCAGATTAGAAAAGGACACTTTCACACTCCACACCCACCCGGCCGCACCGTCGACCGCCATCGCACCTCTGACCTCTGCGTTGACCATCCACGAACAGGATGTGAGACGCATCTTCAAACAACAAAAGATTAACAAAGCGGGAGGCCCGGACCGTGTGTCCCCATCCTGCCTCAAAGTCTGCTCGCTCCAGTCTTCACTCAGATCTTCAATAGATCTCTGGAACTGTGCGAAGTACCATCCGGTTTCAAACGCTCCACCGTCATCGCAGTCCCCAAGAAACCTGCAATCTCGGGTCTGAATGACTACAGGCCTGTCGCCTTGACATCTGCGGTCACGAAGTCCTTTGAACGTCTCGTGCCGGACCACCTCGAGAGCGTCACAGGTCCCCCGCCCGACCCCCTGCAGTTTGCCTACCGAGCGAACAGGTCTGCGGATGATGCGGTCAACGTGGGACCGCACTTCACCTCGACGGCGCAAGGATCCTGTTCGTGGACTTCGGCTCTGCGTTCGACCCCATCGTCCCCGAACTCCTTTCCTCCAAGCTTCTCCAGATCAGCGTCTCGCCTGCCATCTGCCAGTGGATTTACAGCTTTCTGACGGGCAAGACGCAGCAGGTGAGGCTGGGGGAAACCACCTCATCTACACGCACCAACAGCACCGGTGCACCCCAAGGATGCGTCCTCTCTCCGCTGCTCTTCTCTCTCTACACGAACGACTGCACCTCAATGCAGCCGGCTGTCAAACTCATGAAATTTGCCGATGACGCCACAGTCATCTGTCTCATCAAAGACTGGGACGAGTCTGCGTATCGACAGGAAGCTGCGGTGCGGCCGACGCAACCTGGAGCTCAACGCGCTCGAGACTGTAGAGATGATCGTGGACTTCAGGAGGCATCCTTCGCCACAGCTGCCTTGTGTCAACCGTCGAGACCTTCAGGTTCCCGGGCATTACGGTCTCTCATTACCCGAATGGGAGTTCAACATCAACTCCGTCCTCAAAAAGGCCCAGCGGAGGATGTACTTCCTGCGGCTTCTGAGGAAGCGCGGCCTACCGCGGGAGCCGTCGAGGCAGTTCTACACAGCGGTCATCGCATCGGTCCTGCGTTCTTCCATCACAGTCACAACACACGACAAACTCCGACTGCGACGGACAATCAAAACCGCTGAAAGGATTGTCGGTACCCCCCCTAGCCGCCCTCGAGGACTTGCACGCTGCCAGAACTAAGACAAGAGCGTGCAAAATCCTCTCGGACAATTGTCCCAAAAAAAAATAATAATAATAATTTGCACCGTCATTACCAAATAACTATTAACCCTTAATTGCTCAGTGCCTGTTTTGTTTTTTGTCAATGTCTTTCTGTCTCCAAAGCGTTCTCTGTCAACGGACCGTCTGTTGTCGTACTCGAGCGGCTCCAACTACCGGAGATAAATTCCTTGTGTGTCGTTTTTTGGACATACTTGGCAAATAAAGATGATTCTGAAAGATGAATGAATGAATTGTGGCTAATCACAATTTTGGGTGAATTTTCACTCCTCCAGACTGATTACCTCCAGACCTGTTCAATCAAGATATCACTTAAAGAGAATGTGTTCCGACAAAAGATCTAAAAAAGCTGCAACCAAATGACACGATCCAAAGAAGTTTCACAACAGTCGAGAAATGAAGTAATCGACATCTGTCAGTCTGGAAAGGGTTACAATAGCAAAGATTACCCCAAGAAAGCAGCGACGACTCATCCAGAAGGCCACAAAGGAACTCAGGACAACTTGTAAAGAACCGCAGGCCTCCCTTGCCTCAGTTAAGGTCAGAGTTCAATGACAACAAAAAGGAAAAGACTGGACAAAAATGGCATAAAGGCGCGTCTTACCTTTGCAAAAAAAACATCTGAATGTTTGGGAGAATATTGTATGGACTGATGAGATGAAAGTGGAGCTTTTTGGAAGGCGTGTGTCTCGTTACATCTGGCGTAAATGGAGCGCAGCCTTTCGGTGATGGTCTTGGGCTGCTTTTCTCCTTCAGGACCTGGACAACTTTTTGTGATTGATGGAGCCATGAATTCTGCTCTTTCACAGAACATCCTGAAGGAGATTGTTCAGCGATCAGTTTGTGACCTCAAGCTGAAGCGCACTCGGGTTCTTGCAGCAGGATAACGAACTAAAAGCACACCAGCAAGTCAACTTCTCAATGGCTTAAACAAACAAAATGAAGGTTTTGGAGCGGTGCAGTCAAAGTCCAGACTTGAATCCGATTCATGGGGAGAAAAAAAAAAAGGCAATTCTGCAAGGAATTGTGGGCCAAAATATTTCAACAGGGATGTGAAAGACTCATTGGCAGTTGTAGAAAACGCTTGATTTCAGCAGTTGCTGCTGAGGAGGACCCAAGCAGTTCTTAGGTTGAGGGGGGCCGTTACTTTTTCACACAGGGCCAGGTAACTTTGAATAGATTTTTTTCACCATCTTATGTTCTATACAGCATTTTAAATGATATTTATATGTCTGCATATAAGAATTTGAGAAGGGGGCACAGCGTTAATGTTCGAACTGTGCATAATGTGACCGTGACTTACAGTATGAAATATACTATACTCGTTTTTGATGAACACTTAAGCCTTCCGCGTTACCGTGTCTCGATTTGGGTCGTGGCGGCGGAACTCGGAGAGCTCCGTTTTTCCTTTGGCGTACTTGCTGTCACGCGTTCGACCGTCCAAAACTTGGATGGCGTTTCCAGAGGGACATTAAACTCGTAAGTCAAAGCAGCGCTCGTCAGCGAACGCAAACTGTTTTCACGACTTTGGTTAGCCGGGGGCGCTGCTGGGCAGACTGACTGGGGTCGGGGGTCGCAGTCAAAACATCTTTTTGCATTGAAGTGAATGGGAAACGCCGGTCGCCTGTTCCGGCCCCCCCTCCAAAAAAAGGGTTCTCAACAATACTGAACTTGAGGAATCAAAAAAGAAGAAACCCTTTTTCCTGAGCACACGGGGGCAGCGTAATACGGACGAGGGCGTGGCACGTGTTCGTGTCATTTGATCAATAACGGTAATAACACATTCCTCCGTTTTCTTTGTTTTTATGCCAGCTCGCTTTGAAATGTCTCCGACGCTGCAACAGCCACGCTTCGAGGCCTGTTTTCCAAAACTTGCTGCGGACTTCAAATTCCTAGTTAAGGCAAATCCTTATTGACAGCGCAAACGGCGGCGGTCTATTCTTGGAGAACGCTGAAGACATCGACAGCTTGATAAAAATTCTGTGCGTTGCACGATTCGCACGCGACGCCCTTCAAACTGCGGATACGACGTGTGCAGAAATGAGCTCGGCGACTCATTCGAGCCGTTACACTCGTGTCTCTAATAACGGTGAAGACGTGCAATAGTTGCCACACTTTGACAAATTCATTCATAACCGCGTGCTGCGGTGGGAATGCAAAACGGCTGCCTCGCGACGGATCCCTTTTTGCGACAACACGGCGAGGCTCGCTCCAGCGGCGTTAACGCGAAAGACGGCTCGAGTGACCTCTATCAAAGACGCAAAACCAGGAACTGTGAAGACACTAAGGCTATGTTCACAGTTCGCAGCTCCGTTCCGATGCATTTTAGGTACCGTGGACGTAAATCTCACGTGGCGCGCATCCAACCTGGACAAAGGTCACAATTGTTGGACAAAACCACAACGGCGGACGAAAAGAGTCAGTGGCAAAAAAAGAAGATTCTTGAGAAGGAGAAGAAAATGTCGGCTTCGTTGGCACAAAATCCTCCAAATCGCCACAAATGCGCCGCGAGCGGCAACGCGTTGTCGTGTTTTTGTGCGTGACGAACGATCCCGATTGGGCGTCGCGCGCTGCAGTGCGAACAGAGCCTGAGATGCAAATGAAGCAATAGGAGGAAAAGCCCGGATATCCAAAAATGTCGCTCGCATCTTCACGCGTCATCGAACTTCTTTGGGATCGCTAATAAAATCTTTTACTTCGAAACAAAGTTGACCTTTTGATGGACAACGTCTGCCCACCGTTCAAATGCTCGTATCAATCAAATGAATTGATTTTCAAAAGGAAGTTCAGCGGGCCGTCTTTCCCATTATTGATCCGCAAATGAGCCGTTTTCTGCTCATTGACACTTTGATCTCTCAGCTGCAAAATAATTGCAAAACGTTTATGGTCGTTCGTGTGCGCTTAGTCGAGAATTTTGGGGGTTTGTAAAAATGGCGTGCGTGCAGAGCGTTGGCGTGATCGCTACGGCGACCTGCGGGGGGAGCCGGACAAGGAAGCGCACGGCGGTCTGGGTCTCAGCCTGGCCGGAAACCCAGACCGCTCCTCTCTCGGCGTCTTTGTGGCGGGACTGCGCGGCGGGGACCGGTTGCTCCAGGTGAGACCGTGCGCGCCGTGTCATTGGCGAGGCGACGATTGACGCTTCTATCTCTTTGCGACAGGTCAACGATCGCGTCCTTGATGGGCGGAGCCACCGGAAGGCCTCGGCCACCGTCAAGAGCTCCTCCTCCAAAGTCCGACTCGTCCTGCTCAGGTAACGGGCGGCTTTTTTATGATTTAGCGTCCTCGCGCCGATGACGTCACCCTCCGTCGCAGGACCCGAGACGGCGTCCGGCGGATGGCGGTCCCGCCCTTCCCCCCGACCCCCGAGGTAAAGCCGCCGCGCATCGGCGACATCGTCACACGTATCGTCGCCGCGCGTATCGACGTCATCGCATGTCTTCCCTCAGTGCGCCTCTCCGGCGGAATGGCCGAGCCCCCCGGACGGCGCCACGCTCTGCCCGCCCCAAGAAGAAGAAGAAGAAGAAGACACGGTCAGGCGCTTTTGTATACTTTTGGGGTGCTCCGCGTTTTGTCTGACGCAAATGAGATGCAATTGAAGTCACGTGACCTCGCTCAGGAGCGGGAGAGCGCCGACGACCGCCAGATGAAGAACGAGGAGGGGGCCGGGGACTCGTCGGAGCGGCAGGTAACGACATCGTCGCGGCAACGCTCGCGTTGGCGTGCGCAGGACATCGCGGCCGCACCCCCAGTGACGGCTTTTCTCAAAAGTGACAATCGTTTGTTTCTGATTGTCGACGGATCAAAGAGCCGCCGGTCACGCGACGGGGACGCCGTCGTCGCCGCATCCGACGACATCGGCAGAGGTCGCGGTCGGTTTCCGTGGAAACCAACAGGAAGCCGGACCTCGTCGGAGCCGTCCGCGTGCCCCGTACGTCCCGGTCACGAGACGACCTTGGAGATCTGCAAAGGTCGTCGGGGACTGGGCCTCAGCGTGGTCGGAGGGCGAGACACGCGGCCGGTAGCCGACGCTCGTCCTCGCTTTGACTTCTGGTGTCACCTCTGCTTCACTTTTGCTTTTATTCGGACATTGATTTGACTTTTAACTTTGCTTTAACTCTACCTTGAATTTATTTGGACTTGTTGAATTCTTCTGTTTATCTTGCTTTCCACTTTGCCTTGACTTCACTTTCCCTTAAATTTCCTTGACTTTCCTTTTTTTTGACTTGATTTTAATTGTACTTCCCCTTCAATGTTCCCTGATTTTGGTCTGGGACTTCCCTGACCTTCTTTTGCTTGCGGGTGTTCAGCAGGCCATCGTGATTCTTGAGGTCCACGAGGGAGGAGCGGCGGCCGAAGACGGCCGCCTGCGGCCTGGCGACCAAATTCTGGAGGTACGCACGCACGCACGCACGCACGCCACGACTCGAAGATGACGACGATGACGACGGCGTGCAGGTGGACGGCGCGGACCTCCGGCGGGCGTCTCACGAGGAGGCCGTCTCGGCGCTGAGGCGGCCGAGCCCCAAAGCGTCGGTGAAGGTTCTGCGGCACGGCGGTCGGCCCGGCTCCGCGGCCAAGACGTCGGGGGGACGGCTCGACGTCGTCGGGCAGAGGTCCGTTGCCGTGGCGACGCCTCACGCTAGGACCAGTCGACATGGCGGGTGAATAAATGTCCGGACGAGCGAGCGCGCGACGCAGACGCTCACGGGTTCGCCGTGCGATTGCGGGACTCGCGTTCTCGGAATGTCGGAACGCTCCGACCGGTCGGGGACGTTCTTCCTTAAAAGGAAGGCGACGTTTTCGCCGGCGTTTGACGTGAACACCGTGTCCCCGTAGACGAGTGGATGCGCCGTTTTAAAAGTATTTTATTGAATGAATACTTTGTATATTTCGGTAAATTGCATCATCTCCACTTAAGTTCCCCTTTAGCCTCTCTGGTGCGACTTCACCCGAGTTCCCCGAACCGTCACTAAGTTTCACGTTTTGATCAACTTTAGTACTACACGTCGCAATTCCGTGTTTTTGCGATCGGCCGAGGCCAAAGCGGTCTCCGTGCGTCCGCGCGGGGCCGAGACTACGAAAACGAGCAGCGAGCGTCGCTAGGACGGCGGGACCCGCCTCGGTCGCCCAAACGTTACGCCCGATAAACGCGCGGACGGCAGCCGGATGCTTACGACGAATTCGGTTGTCGTTCGACACGCACCTTTGCCGCGACCGAAAGATCGGCGATGTCATCACTTCATCCACTTCCGCTCCGTTTTTGTCCCGTTCTAGCCGACTGCAAAAAAACAATCATGAGTCGTGCGACGCCGGTCTCACAAATGGCGTGTGTGTTTTTGTTTGTGTCTGTCTTTGTGGGTTTTTTTTTGTGTGCACGTGTCAATGTGCGTCTGTATGTATTTTGCGTACGTTCTTGTGCACGTACAGGAGCGGCAGCGGAGCGTTCATCTCCGAGGCGGTCAGAGGGGGCGCCGCCGAGCCGGACGCTCGTCGGACGCAAGGAGGTCAGATCCTGTCCGTCGACGGAGAAGACACCGCGCACGCCTCCCACCAAGCCGTCGGCGCCATATTGAAGGTGACAGCCGCACTCGCGCACGTCGTCCGTCTCCGCTGACGGTGGGACATCACGTCAGCCGTTGTTGGACTCGGCGCAAAAGAAGAGTAGAAAAGGAATCTGGATGAATGAGTCAGAACAGGCTTAGGAGTCATAAAAAGGATGCAAAGGAAAAGTGATGAAAAGTCTGAAAAGGGAGTCAGAGAGAAGCCTCAAGATTCAAAGGAGTCGTCAGGAAAACACAAAAGAAAGGTCTGAACATAGTCAAAAGGCTCTGAAAAGAAGAGTCAGAACTGGCTCAGGAATCATGAAAACATTCAAAGGAGTTAGAAAAGTGCCAGAAGAGGTGAAAAGTGAAGATTCAGAAAAGTCTGAAGAATCAAAGGAGTCATCAGGAAAAGGCATAACAAATTCTGAATATAGTCAAAAGGCTCTGAAAATAAGAGTCTGAAGAAAGTCTAAAAATATGAGTCAGACCAGGCTGAAGTCTTAAAAAGATTCAAGAGAGTGAGAAAAGCGGAGTTAGAAAAGAGGTGGACGACATGAAGTCTGACAAGTGACTCAGAAAGAATCAAAGGTGTCAGGAAGAACCATAAAAACGTCTGAACAAACGGGTCAAAAGAAGTTGGAAAATTGTCTAAAAACCTTTCGAAAAGTTCATAGTCAAATAAGATTTTACAAATTAAGAAATGAAGTGTTGGAAAGAAAGGGAACAGTCTGAACGGAGTCAGAAAGAACTGTCAATAGTATTGCAAAAGAGTCAAAAGTGGTGGTGAAACAATAGAATCAGAATTTAAGAATCAGAAAAGAATTTCAAGTCCCAAAAAAAAACTCAAAAAGTCTGAAAATCATTTATGTGCGCGTGTGTGTGCGTGTGTGTAGCTCGAGGACGTTGGAGGAAAAAGTTCAAAGGTTGTGACTCCTGCCGTGACGTCACGAGACGACGGCGAGGCCGACGCAGGTCGTTCGTGTTTTTGTTTGTTAGCGTGTGAGCTAGCGAGCTGGTTGTTGCCATGGTAACACGTTCTTGCGTTACTTCCAGGCATTGTTGACCTGCGGACTGTGCACATCACCAAGGTAACCGCGCCCAGACTTAATGTACAAATACGAGCCTGACTGGAAAGTTTAACTTCTGGACTGATTGCATTCAAAATGTCTTATTGTGTGCGCACGTTTCAGGTGGTAGCGGACGCCGACATGGCCGCCATCTCGAGTCGGGTGGACAATTTGTCCGGCAGCTCCACTGTGGCTCCTCCCGCCGACGCACACACGCATTCAGTGAGTATACTTACGCAGTAAGGAATTCAAAGAAAAACAGGACTTTTCCTGTTTTTCTTTGAATTCCTCATTTAAAAAAAAAAAAAAACAGCACGTTTTTGAGACTGTAGGGCGAAAGCCGCAGCTGGCAACAATCGGGAAAGGAAATGCCAGCATTTGGAGCATCCAGTTTCTGTCGCGCTTCTCCTCACCCGGGTCGCCCATCCGGCACGCCCTGAACTGGTCGCCGGCCAATCGCAGGGCACATAGAAACAAACAACCATTCGCACCTACGGGCAATTTAGAGTCGTCGATTAACCTCGCACGCATGTTTTTGGGATGTGGGAGGAAAGCCAGAATTTAACCCGCAACCTGCGCTAACCACTCGGCCGCCTCATCGGCAACATATTGAGAGAGAAAAAAGAACTATGAATTAGTTTGTTTTTGGACGGGGGAACTTAGTTCAAAAAATGGAATTGGGAACTATGTACTGAACGAGTTCATTTTTGGAACAATGAACTGAAGTTGAAAATGAACTTTCCCAACACTGCCCTGGTACCCCCCCCTCCCCCCCCCCCACAGAGGAGCCGGTCGGCGGACGATCGCGGTGGAGAAGACGAGCGAGGGTTTTGGCTTCGGCGTCATCGGAGAAGTCGGTAGCGCACACGGAGATCTGCCCGTCTACGTCGAAACGGTCTTCGACAAGGTCCGCCTAGCTATGCTAAGCTAACATGCTAACGTCCGCGCGCGCGTCGTCCGTATTGAGACTGCCTTCCATCAACGAGGTCCTACCCTATTCGCGCAGGTTGCGGCCGCGGTGGACGGGTGTCCCAAGCGCGGCGACCGAGTCCGGATGGCGTTACCCACGAGCAGCCCGTCGCCATCTTGAAGAAACACAAGGGAAGCGTCACGCTCGAGCTCTTGTCCTAACACACACAAACCGCAACAACACAAAAACAGACACGGAGACGTACACACACACACCTCAAGCTCCTGCCTGAATTAACACACACACACGCGTTGTCATGCTGTGATTGCACAACACTTGCCTTGACGCCTGTTGTGGAACGATTGTTAGCCGTGTGCTACGTTAGCATGGCGACGTCTCCGTGGCGACCTCCATCAGTCATTTTGACAAAAGAAAAAACACGCTATTGTCTTCCACAAACTTGTTTGTTGTCGTTATTATAGCTTCGTTTAGCTTAGCGTGACAAGCGCTAGGGTCAACCATCAGTACACGATCTTAATGCTAACTAGCTCACCTGCTATACTAGCTGACGGTGTTAGCTTCAGTGCTACGTGGTAACCCTAGAGTTGCGATTTGAAGAATTAGCAGCAAGCTAATGTCGCGAATGCTGTTTTCATAACAATTGATTTTGACATGGGACACACAATGTTTAATGGGACACACAATTGTTTAATAAACAATTGTGTTAATAGACACAATTGTTTAATAAAATACTAAGACATCCACAAAATCTTTGTGTGTGAATGTGTGTGTCTGTTTTCAGACGTGTTGACCATTATGTGTCTGTGTGGCAGTGTTTCTGTTTGTGTGTGCATCTTTTTGTATGTTTGCATCTACATGTTTTTGTGTTTTCAGTTTTTACATATTGAGTGTTTGTGTGCGTTAGCGGTGTAACAATTCATCCGTTAATTCCATCGACGTATCGATTTATATTCCTACGATCCGTGGTCGGCAGGTTAGCCTTCCGGCCGTAAATATATCCATCCGTCCATTTTCTGAGCCGCTTCTCCTCACTGGGGTCGCGGGCGTTCCGGACCCTATCCCGGCTGTCATCGGGCAGGAGGCGGGGCACACCCCGAACCGGTTGCCAGCCAATCGCGGGGCACATACAAACAAACAAACAACCATTCGCACTCACATTCACACCTACGGGCAATTTAGAGTCTCCAATGAATGCATGTTTTTGGGATGTGGGAGGAAACCGGCGTGCCCGGAGAAAACCCACACAGGCACGGGGAGAACACGCAAACTCCACACAGGCGGGGCCGGGGATCGAACCCCGGTCCTCGGAACTGTGAGGCTGACGCTCTAACCGGTCGTCCACCGTGCCGCCCATAAATAGGATAAGCGGTAAAGAAAACGGATGGATGAGCGGTCCGCGTGACGGGTTCAGCGCTAACGAATAGGTGGATTGCGTTTTGGTCGAAGCGCCAGCCGCAAATGAATACTTGGCGAGAGACGTCGATGACTCAAAAGTAACTAGTGCTGGTTTGAAGAAGCAACTGTAGTCTGATTACTTTCCCAGGAAAAGTAGCACATTAGTTAGCCCGTTACTCCAACTGCCGTCACTTTGGAGAAACAAATGCAAATGTGGCGCGTTCCTACCCACCTCTGCCATTAAGGATGCGCGTGTGCGTGACTCGCGGCAAATCGCCGTGCACTTTGAAAACTTCCAAGCTCACGGGATTCGCTTAACAGAGAGAAGAGCCGCGTTTGTCATCAACACATCGAGTGTAAAGTGCTGTGATTATCGTGTAGAAATTCTGAGTGTGTTGCCGACTGAGCGAGCTGGCGCGACCGTTGCAGCCTTTAAAAGAACGACAGCAGAGTACGAGGAGGGGAACGTTGTCGGACAAAAGCGGAGAACGGGCGACGACGGCAACCACCGGACACGGTTTCCATGTTTGGGCTCCAAAGAGCAGCTTTGTTCGTTCATTTAGCTCTCAACGTATTAACAACACGATTCCGAAAAGAGTTGCCTTGTGAAAACCTCACAGCGCTTCGTTTCTAGCAACTGTTTACAAGAGCGATTCACAAACGATGGGTCCAGCTAAGGACTCCTTACAGTGGAGACGTTTTTCCAAGGACCCCCTCGTAATTCTAACACCAATTAAACATCTCTTTTCTAGGGTGAAAAAAATGGCCCAACAGTAAAATCGTAGCCAAAATCATATAAATATCAATAAGTTGCGGTTTTAATTGCAAAGCAATACATCGGGAAAGTCTTGATAATTAATGACCATCATTAATTTGACCCGATTCCCTTTCAAGAAACATCAGGAATCGAAGACATGTCACCTGGACTGTCCACTCTGCGGGTATTTATTTCCCAGTCGCACCGGTTGAGTTTGGGGCTAAAAAGCTGCCGAATCGATTTCCAGCCACTGAATCGTATCGGCAACCGCCAACCGTGATATGAATCGAATCGTTACGGCCCTAGTGTGCGTGTGTAGTCTTCGTGTGTGTGTGTGTGTGTGTGCGCGCGTCACGTCAGAGGACGACGCACACGTTGACGAGGATTTCTCTTTCGGCGTGTCGGGCAGGTTGAAGGTGAGCTGAGCACGGTTCGAGTCCGAGCCCTCAAAAACAAGAAACAAAAGTAGTGACTACAAAAGAAAAGGATAAAGAATGGGGGGAAAAGTAGTAAAAGTCCCAATGATGACTCATTGTCAACAACACACCTTCTTAGTAAAAGTCCAGAGAGTCAAAGGTAACACTAATTGGTTTGGAAGAAACTAAATGGTAACATGATGAAAAAGGAAAAACCTTGAGTATATTTATAAAGAGAGAGGAAAAATAACCAAAAGTAAAACTGAATGGTAAGGAGTACAAATACAATTCTAAAGAGTATAAACCCCGTGCCTGCGTGGCTTTTCTCCGGGGACTCCGGTTTCCTCCCACCTCCCAAAACATGCGCGGTAAATTGATTGACGACTAAATTGCCCGTAGGTGTGAACGTGTGTGCCAACGGTTGTTTGTTTATGCGCGCCCTGCGATTGGCCGGCGACCAGTTCAGGGTGTACCCCGCCTCCTGCTGGGATAGGCTCCGGCACGCCCGCGACCCGCGTGAGCAGAAGCGGCTCAGAAAAGCGGATGAAAGCGGCGCACGCTGTTTATCAACGGGCCGCGCCCGCTGGAGCTCGTCGCCAAACTCAACAGAAAACTCCCATTTAGAAAAAAGACAACATACACACGCGCGCACACACACACAGGAAGTGCTGCGACGGACTTTTATTTGTAGTTGTTGGCGAGCGCGTTTTGCTCAGCACGGGCAGGGCGTCGCGGGCTCCGGGTCCAGGGCGAGGCCTTTGCTGATAAGGAAAGCTTCTTGTTTGGGTTCACGCCCGAGGAATTTCCTCAACATGTCCGACGCGTCCGCCGAGCCGCCGGGACCCAGGATGCGCTTCCTGTAGTCGAGACCCACCTGCACGCAAAGCGCCGCTTTCAGAAAGCACGCGCCGCCGCCGCTTTGTGTGCGCGCCGTGTGTTCGTGCATGTTTTTGTCCGGATGCGTGCGGGCGGCGGTCTCGCTCGAAACCCGAGTCGTGTCTCGACTCCCCCCGAACTCGAACGCCGGGATCGTCGGGGTCCGGAAGACGAGCCCCCGACGATCCCGGTGTTCGAGCGAGCGGCGAGTTTCGACGTCCCGTGGTTCGATGACAAGCGAACGCGCCGACTGAACATTTCGGCGCACTTTAAATTGCAGCGTTTTGGAATATATTCGGAATAAGATCCGATTCTCATTTACCGTATTTACTTACTTGCGGGCGGTTGAATGAAATCGCAAAACATCATTCAGGCATGCAGTCGAGGCAACACACTAGCCTGCTTCGCTGAGCCACGATCGGACCGCACTACATTTTATTCCTACTAATTCGCATTCACGCGGCGGCGTCCGCGTTCGGAAGCCAGAAAGCTCCGAGGAGACGACGCGGGATCTTGGAAACGGACACGTGGGCCGGCTCGTCGGGAGAGGAGCTCCGAAGAATCGATTCCAATAAGAAAACCACATCGGGTTCTTTCTTTTATTTCCAGTAAGTCAATTCACCACAACGAATAAAAAGTAAATAGCGATGAAGAAAAACAAAACGTCATATCTTTTTCACTTTTTGGGGAATTAAGCTACATCAATTTCATTCAGCAATTGTTCATTAAAAATCAACAAAACCTTGTTAATACACTGAAATAATTCAATCAATCAACCAATTATGAGCAATGATTCCAAAATAGATCAAATGAATAAAAATCATTGATTGAATCCCATTTTTGAGGAAAACGGGCTTCATGAATGCAAACTATTGGTAAATGCCGGTCGGGCCTGTACTTGCATTTTATTTCGTCCATTTGAAGATTCTTTTCTTTGTCTTACTCCGAGCCCGCCCGCCGGCGCCCCCCGCAGGTACCGAGGACTCGACGGAGGCTCCAGCTTTTTCCGTTGCCGTTGCCTCTCTTCTTAAAACCCTTTTTTTTTTTCCTTTTGCGTTTAACTGCGCATGAGACTCTGCACTGTTGTCAAGTGTTTTTCTCACATTTCTATTCATTTGTTTTAATTGAGGTTTACACGGAGAGCACTTTGTGCGCTATAAATAAAGTTGAGTTGAGAGTTGTGCGTGCGTGCCACTGACCTCGGGGTTCATGATTCCTTCCCGTTTGAAGCGAGCGTAGAACATGTCCATGGAGAACACCTCACTCCACAGGTAGCCGTAGTACTGCGCGTCGTAGCCGTCTGACAAATGGCCGAACGTCGCCGGCATGTTGGTGCCTGAGGACGTACCGCATGCGTGTCACGCGACCGGCTGACAAAAACAGATCTCATCTCGTGACGGTTTTTCGGGATGCGAGGGACCTTCGGCCGTGGCCCGACGGTTAAGATCGTCGCCTCCCGCCACCGTGGGGGACCTAGGTTCAAGACCCCGACCGGCCCGCCCGCCCACATCCCCCGGACTCACGGCCGTGGTGTCCTCGAGCGAGACGCCGATACCTCGAATTGCTCCCCGGGCGCTTCGGCGGGTTCCACTAACGCGTGTACGTGTGTGTGTTCACTGGGATGGGTAAAATGCAGAGAACACATTTCGTGTGCATGCATGCATGTTCATGACAATCAAAAGGGATTCTTCTTCTTCGCTATTAATCACGGGATTGGGCGGCAGCAGAGACTTTCAAGATATTAATGCCTCAAAATCCACAATATTTTCACGCTTGCCTTTAAATGCAACGCTAAGGCCAGCCAATCACGAAACTCGTTTCACGGTCGACGACAAACATCCCAGGGCGGCAAAAAACGGGACGACGTGCGCGTGCGTCCTACGCAATTGATAAAGCCAGCAAAATGTATTTTTATATTCATCAGTTTATTGCAAAATCTTCTTCCCCAATTACCGTTTATTAGCCGATGACTGGTGTTTATTTGGTATTGTTTAATGATTCAACAAACGCAAATATGAGACGAAACTTTGTGAAAGGGAGAGAGACGTCTTGTCTACTAGTTCAAAAGGCTACTAGTTTTACATCCACCTGTGAGGCGGCTTCAGGTTATTCGACACGTTATTCTTTCGACAGCTGCACGTGACCGTTATTTTCGTACTACTATGTTCTTCTATCCATTGATGAGGATTCAGTTGGTTTGGTTCACGACAGCCGTCAGAAAAACGGCAAAAATGTCGATCGTTGTTTTCCAAAATTAAAGCACAAGTTCGCCGAAGTCTTATTTTGATTTAACAAAAAGACCATCTGTGCTTTCATGACAGACTACAGAAGTCGGAGAATATTTACTGTTGAAAGGCTGAAATCGGAGGATTTGGGCAATGTTGAAGTTCAACAATGGCTGCAAATGATGGATTATCAAAATGGTTTGATTAATCGAGTACACGTGCAACTAACATTGTAATTTATATTAACAGTAATACAAGAATTAAAACAGTTTGCGTAGCATGATTTAATGCCGCAATCGAGCTCAGTGTGCTGCCCGCCTTGACCACCGGGAGGCAGTACTGTATAATTCAGTCACGCAAGCACAAACGAAGAAGTATAGCACTTCCTCTCCTACTCCTCCTGGAAGAGACTCAGTAAGATGCTGTAATATTTGTCATTTCTCACCGAGGAGAAAACATAAACATGGATTCTACCCGTCTACACGTGTAGCTATACCGGGCGTATAAATCTCCGAAACCACGGCTATCGATGCTAACCGTTCGTTAGCAATAGGCCAGCGGAGGCTATGTGGCCGTTGAAACGAGACAAGGTGTACTTGTCTTTGTTTTAAGCGGAGATGCTAACCCACAGCTCGAAGCGGACGGCCTCGTATGTGGAAAAACGTGTCCGTCGGGTCACCGGCGGAATTCAAACAGGGATTGAATTGAAATGTTCACCGGGAGAAGCGGGAATTCCGAGCACTTCCCAGCAGAGTCGCGCGTACTCGTCAGCCGGGTCCAGGCCGCTGCGGGTGTGCAGCGCCTGATCCACCTCGGCCAGAACGATCTGCCTCAGGTTGAAGAGTCCTGCGCACAGGTGATGTCGTCACACGTGTGCGCGGGCGGGCGGGCGTGCGCGGGCGCGTGCGTGTCTGACCCGTGTTGGCGAGGCGAGACTTGATGAGTTTGTCCAGGAGATGTTCCGGGATGGGCTGCCGGCTCTGATAGTGTTTGGACATTCTGCGCAGAGGTTCCTTCTCCCACACCCAGTTCTCCAACATCTGAGACGGAGCCTCCACGAAGTCTCGCTCCACGTGGGTGCCGCTGAACATGGCGTAGTCCGCCTACACGCGCAAACACATTTCAGTGCATGTCGTGTGGCGTTTTATCACGTTCAGCATGTCATCGTGGAGTGCGGTGGGAGCCACGTAGTGTAGTGCTCAAGTGCCGTGTATTGTTGTACAGTTTTGCCATGTGGCGTTATTGCGGCGCTCTAGTGTTGTGTAGTGTGGCTTTGTACAACGCGTCACGCGGTATTGTGTTGTACATCCTGCTGTTGTTATGCAGCGTCGCGTGCTATTGCTTTTTGCCTCGCTGAAGTTGGCCACCGTGGCGGCCATCTCCAATGTTCAAACCATGAAAAGCAAGACAACCCGGAGCCCAGCCAAAAGCCAAAACGCGGTGCCCAGTGGAGGAGCACTAGGATGGTCAAGGTCTCCACGTCAAAATGCAGGAAAGCTGAACTCCAAATTTAATATGACCTCTCGGACCGAGCCTGGCACGGTAACCTTTTTTTACGATGATCTATTTTCCCAAAAATGATCAGGATAAATGTTTGCCACTGATATAAAGCTATTAAAGCATAAGAATTCAAATACATCCTTTTCAAGCCCAATTACATTTCAGCCTAAAACGGCCTTGTACCGGCTGAAAAACAAGCAGGCCAGGAGAAGCTCATCCATGCTTTTATCTCAAGTAGACTTGACAATTGTAATGGTCTTCTGGCTGGACTCTCCCAAAAGAGGATTAACTGTTGCAGCTCAGGTTCTGACTACAACAGAGAGATCTGAGCATATTATACTAATTCTAAAGTCTTTACATTGGCTCCCAGTCAGCTAAAGAACAGACGTTAAAAGGTTCTGCTACTGGTCTATAAATCACTGAATGGTTTAGGAATATCTGAAACAAATGCTAATGGGATAGAAAGCCAGTAGGGCTCTGAGATCTGCAGACTCAAATCAAGCTAGTGGGGCACAGAGTCCAAAGCAAACATGCTGAAGCGGCATTTAAGCTGGTATGCTGCACACAAATAGAATACGTCAATCAGCCCCGAGTGTCGGTTTTTAAGTCCAGGTTAAGAACTCTTCTTTTTTCCTCATGCTTACGGCTGAGCATTTTCAAATCATTAAAAAAATATTTTTTTCCTAAGCTGAACATTCTTTTAGTAACTTTAGTAAGCCGTCTTTCATTTTCTGTACTCTGTTTTTCAATGCTTTTAATCACGTAGATCGCATTGAGTTCCCCCACCTTGTAGTCGTGTGGTGTGATATTATGTGCTGCGGTTGTGCGGCGTGGTATTGATTGTTGTGTAGTTACGCGGCGTAGTTGTAAAGTGTGGGGAAGCGGTGCAGCATTGACCTGTGCGCAGAGCTGATGCATGACATGTCCAAACTCGTGGAAGTACGTCTCCACCTCGTCGTGTTGCAGCAGCGACGGCGCGGCGGCCGTAGCCTTGCTGAAATTGGCGACCATGGCGGCCACGGACATCTGACGACGGCCGTCGGACAGGAGGCAACCGGGCTGGAGGCCGAAACACGCGGCGTGTCCGTACTTTCCCTCCCTGAGGGGGCAAATGGCGCACGCACACGTGAGCAACACTTACACACTACACCAAGAATCCCTGTGATGATAGATGGTCTCGCCACGCTGCACGATTTGCATATCCGTCGTCGACCAATACTGACACTCATGCCAGAGTAGCATCTGCCCCACTTGCACACTGACTGTGGAGTCTCTGCAACATTTGCACAATCGACATTGGCCCAGACGATCGCACTACTAGTCACTTTAAATTGCATACACTCCTTAAAGTCTCGGCGCCCTTTGCACCGGACTATTGCGATATTAGTCATTTGAACTGCTCGAAGTGCTAGAGGACTCTGCATCTTTTTGCACAATTGTTTTGTTTTTTGTCAATGTCTTTCCGTCTCCAAAGTGTTCTCTGTCAATTGACAATTGTCTGTTGTCGTACTCGAGCGGCTCCAACGACCCGAGACAAATTCCTTGTGTGTCGTTTTTTGGACACACTTTGCAAATAAAGATGATTCTGATTCCGATCTGAATTTAATCAGACGCAACCATTGCCATGTTCTTGCATTGGGACAGAGGAGACGCATGAAGGGGGATATATATCTATGTATGTGTGTGTGTATGTATATATATATATATGTCGTCTTTTTTTTTTTCTTCTTCATTGTACCTGTGTCAATGACAAAAAGATAAATTCTATTCGATATATGGTAGAATGAACTAATAACAGAAAGAACAAACCCAAAAAAAAAAAAAGATCTTTTCACAGTGAGCTTCCTTTAAGGGAATAACCCCTGACCCTGATTGTTTCGATTGTCCACATGCTTCCAAGAATGGGAGTGATTTCAGAGAAATCTTTTGCGCATGTATAAATAGTGCCTGTGTTGAATAAAGATCAGATTGCTACTACCGCTAACCATCTGCATCTTATTGGGCCATATATTTATGCGTGACAAACGCAACAATGCATACACACCACACACGCCGGGCCATGGGAGTCCTCTGCTCACCTGGGGTACAGGTCCAGGTAGAACTGTCCCACCACATGCCCCTGGCTGAGGTCCTTCACGGAGTACACCTTGACGTCAGGGTGCCACACGGGGGCTCCCTCCAGCAGCTCAAAGGTTAGACCCAAGAGCTCCTGGTAGATGTCCAGCAGACCCTGGGTCACCACATCAATGGGGAAGTACTCCTTCAGGAGGTTCTGGTCCACTGCGTACTGGGTCTCCTCCACCTGACGCCGCCAAACAAAGATATTTGAGGACCACCGGGTAAACTCAACTTACTCTTGGAGTCTTAGAGGTCTTATGCAAGTTTGGGAGATTCTTGTGAATGTCTTACAGGGGTCCCGAGGGTCTTAGCGGAGTCACGAAGGTCTTACGGTGGTCGTGCAAGGTCTCAAGGAGGTTGTAAAAGTCTTTGTGAAGGTCTTGCGGTGGTAGCCACGGTGTTACGTTAGAGCTGCACTCAATTTTAATCGTGATCACGAGTTTGGCTACCACATTTAAATTCAACTGCTGCATAACTAATAAAGCACTTTCTCAGCCGGCAGTCAGCTAACCACCAGGGGCCAAAGGCGTGGTTAAGGCTTCCTTAAGATGCCTATAAATAAGTGAACGCACCCAGCGGGAGCCATACGTCACTCGATGGATCAATGAGTGAGGGTTGTGTCGAGAGAAGAAAGTTCAGCCAAGATCAGAGTATCATGTCGAGGAGCAATCGCCTCAAAAAACAGCAACTTCCGTAATTTCGGATTCCAGAAATTTCACGCAGCCCTAGCTTACGGTGGTCATCACCGTGGTACAGTGGGTTGTGAAGGTCTGAAGGAAACGCTGAAATTCCTCGTGAAGGCCTTTCGGTGTATGTTGCGGTGTTATGGTGGGCATGAAGGTGTTTTACATGGCTTGTGGAGATGGCGGTTGTGAAAGCCTCTTTGAGGGTCTTCTGTGGTCGTTCATATCTTAGGTGGCTTGTAAAGTCCTAAAGGATTCGTGATGATTTATGAAGGTCTTTCAAAAGGGGTTGTGAAGCTCTTATGGTGGTTGTCATGGTGTTATGAAGGTCTTGAGGGAGTCCTAGAGGTCCTTGTGAAGGTCTTACAGGGGGACGTGTTTTCTGTGGGTCGTGAAGGTGTTACCTGTGTCATGAAGTAACGCGTGTCCCAGGCATAAAGTTGCCCATTGAAGGGAAGACCTCTCTTGTCACACTCTTCCTCCTTCAGCTTGAGGATGACCGAGCGCTCGGCGTCCCCCAAAGGTTTCAGCTTGCGGGACAGTTCCCCTGAGAAGAGATAACAAACCTTCAAGAGGAGGAGGAGGAGGAGGAGAACATCACGTTGTGTGATTGGTCCTCACCCAGGAAAGCGGCCACCTGCTTGGCAGACTTGGCCATGTTCATCTCGAGGACGAAATCTGCGTGGGTCCTGAAGCCGAGCAGAAAACTCTTCCGAGCTCGAAGTTCCACCATCTCCTTCAGGATCACAGAGTTCTCCTGCACAAATGTCACAAAGGCGCCACAGAAGGAGACGAAGAAGAAGAAGCAGCGGCAGCAGAAGGAGGAAAAGAAGGAAAAACAGATTAAGCACAAGGAGGAGGAGACTTGTCGTGAGGAGATGTCACCTCCTTGCAGCGCGAGTTGAAGGCCTCCTCCAGCTTCCTTCTGGTTTCTGGCACAAAGCATTTCTTCATGGTGGGAAAGTAGTGAGGATACTTGAGGGTCACCTTCAGTTTGTCTCCTTCTTTGTCCAGCGAACTCAGAAAGTCTTCTGGTAGGCCGCCTGGAGGAGTAGGAGCAGAGGAAAAAGACGAAAAAGAAGGGGGAGCAGAAGGAGAAGAAAAAGGAAGACGAGGAGGGGGAGGAGAGGAAGAAGAAGCATCTTTGACAAAAGCCGGTCGGTGGGACGGAAAGACGAGGGGTGAGCACGCGTAAGACGTCACCCACCGAGTTCCTCCCTGCTGAAGGTCAGACTGGTGGTGTCCTCGTTCAAGTTCTTGTTGAAGTCAATGCACAAGTTGCTCAATGTCTTCTTGATGCTCTTGATCTCCTGCACGCACGCACACGTATGCAAACATGTGACAGTACATCACAAACGTTGACGTAAACATGAAAACGCTTTCTTCAGATGGCGTCAGACCTCTTGCGTGTCTTTTGGAAGATGGAGTCCGTTCCTCTGGCCCAACTTGAGGAGACGTTCCATGTAGCGTTGGGACTCGGCCGGCAGGCTGCCCAAGTCCACTTGCTTCTGCACATGCAACAAATACACACACACACACACGCACCATCAAAGCTCTGGGGAAAGGGCCAAAACACATTGTGAAAAACACAAACGAAGTCCTGTCCTAAAAAGCAGGAAGTCCCGCCTCAGGGGAGTGGGGTCTGCATTTAAAGTCGGCCCGCGTGAGAGTGGGCGATGCGTCGCTACCTGCAAGGCGACGACCCTCAGGTAGACGTCCTCCCTCATGCTCATCTCCACGTCGAACTCCGACAAGCGCTTGTCGGCTTCCGTGCTGGCCGTCCGCACGTCTTTGCACGGAGAAACGTGCTGAGGGAAGTCCAGCATGTTCCGCTCCACTGAAGCGCACACCAACACGTGTACGCTTGTTAGTTTTCCCGATTCCTGTGGAAAAATCCTTTCCATATGCCGCGTTGCGCTGGGAAAGGCACGTCGAGCGCTCGCCGCCACCCTCTGTTGTTGTAACGCATCGTCCGGTTTTTCCCAGCGCGGTCCGGCTCCCCCGCGGCGCGGGCACGGAAGCTGTTCGAGCGAGGCGCCAGGGTCGCGGGCCGCCGGAGAATTTGAACACCTCGTTCGCCGTCCGGTCAACGCTTTCGGGACACTCGCGTTCGCAGAGTACAGCGGGGTCGTCGGATCGAATTTCCGAACGCACTCGATATGTCAAGCCGGGTGACAATTTGGCACGCGCGGCACCGCCGACGGCGGACGCGGTCGCCGCCATAAACGGTGCGTCACAGCACACAGCGCCGTGAAATAGCATCGCCTCTTTTCTCCATTTTTTTTTTCTTCGTCTGATATTTACATTTGTTTGAGGATCTTAAACATTCAAGTGCGGAAACAATGCAAAAATAATACTTTTCCACAACATTGTATTTGTATACTACTGCATATATGTACTTATGTATACAGTGTAAAGGACAACGGTGTTTTTTAAAAATATTTATTTTTTTGTTTTTTGGGGGGGGGGGTTTTTTTGTTTTTGGCTACTTTTGTTTTATTTATTATTCTTTTACAAATTATTTCTTTGCTTTATTTTCTAGCACTTACGGTGTAAGACATTTGTGTTGGAGTCTTAAAAGATTCAAAAGAAAACCTCCGACCACCAGTAAAGCGCTGCAACATACAGTATAGATTGAAAAATGTTGCGACGTATTCCAGACGGGCTTAATTGTCGATTTCGTTGGTTTTGTCCAAAGCGCTGATGTCGGCCATCTTTACACGGCAAACGCCAACTCTGCGTTCCTGCGCGGTTCAACGATGGCGGACAAAAGAGGCTTTGACTCGTTTACATTGACGCGGCGCTCAGAAGTTTCCGGCTGCACGGCCAAGCGCCAAATGAACACCGAGCCCCCGGTCCCGCCACTGCACAAAGTGCAACAAATTATTGATTTATTGACAATTAACTCCTTATCATCATCTGGTTTTGAATAAAGGGATGGAAATTAAAAGTTTTGTTGTTGTTTTTTTAGCAGATTCATCAATTAATCGAAGCAAATCAAAACAAAAACAACCAGTAAATTAGGAAAAGAATGGTAAATTGCAGCCCTAATTCACTTCCTGGTTTTGGTCCATAACACGTCAAAAAACGTTGACTGTTTCCCAAAGTAAAAGCAGACGTTTGCAAATGTCTTCTTTCGAAGTAACACAAAGATACGCAGTCTGCTTTCACGGAGGATGACAGAAGTCGGAGAACTTTGACTGCTGAGAGGCTGCAATTCTGAAGATTTGGACAATTTCAAGCACAACAAAGTCGCGAACAGATGACAAAATAGTCGCGGATGAATGTGATCGTCGATCGGTCGCAGCCACCCACCGGTGTAGTCCACCTCCACGTCGGCCAGCGCCTTGACGGTGTTGCGGAAGGTGACGGCGCTCGGGTCCAGAGCGCCCACGCCGTCGTACACCTTCTTGGTGTCGGCCATCAGCTGGTCGGCCATCTCGCGGATCTGCTCGGCGTTCGGGTCCCAACGCAGGCGGTTGACCGGACACGCGCCGCCGTCGCCGCCCAACGCCGCCTCACCTGAAACGGCGGAACCGACGACATTGCCGCTGCCGTCCATCAAACACGTCCGCCCATTTTTATTGGACTTTACACCGATGTGAGCGGCCGTTAATTAGCATTTTATGCCGATCGGCTTTCACGTCATAAGTCGCCGGTCCGATACTTGTATGTACATTTGCCGAGTATGTACAGTATGTAGTTTTAATTGAATCCCATTAAAAAAAAAAAAATCATTTTCCTATATTTAAGCAGAGTGTCAGTGTTCAAGCAGTGCACAAAGTTATAGTGGCTTTCAAAAATATGAAATGTACTTTTGAGGAATAAAACTTCACACGAAGGAGCTCCAAAAGTTTTTCTGAAAAGTTTGGGAAGCACTGCACTTCGTCAGTGAACTGAAAAATCCAGATCCAGAAAGATACTAGTACAAAACCAACTTCAACACTTTATCCATCCACGTTGTGACGTGTCGCTCTACTTCAAGATCTTTTCGTCATATTTATGAATTCGTCTCGTGGCCCAAACCAAACAACGGCCCGAAAACGCAAAGCCCCAGAAGAACAGCAGCATCACGCGGGAAACAAACTAAGAGTTCAAAAAGCCAACAACATTTTCACGAGTCAATTGGAGCCGCAATAGAAAAGGTTTTTGGTAAATGAAAACGATATCGACAGCAAGAAGTTGAAGAAATGCCATCATGGTCATCCAAATCCACTTCTGGATATGAGCGGCGACCATGTGCACTTGCTGACTTGAGCTTCAATAGTAGCGCAAGAAAACGAAATATTTGAATCGCGGGGGTCGCGTTTGATTCTTGCATTGATTGATTGGCGGATGCCAATTTGAGGCATTCAATGAAATTCAAAATACAGCCATTGGTAGGACGGAGCGAGCACGAGCAAGAGCACGAGCAAGAGCACGAGCACGAGCGGCTAGCTGGCTAGCTAGCAGGCTAACCGGCGGTCGCGCTCGTCAACCTTCGGACGGGTGCCGCCGCTCAAAAGAGACGCAAAGTGGACGAGTTGCAAGTGAGAGAAATCGGGGGTCAGTTTGGGGCTCACCTGCCGGGCTCATCTTGACGTTTTGCCGTCTTTTTCAGTCGCTCGGCTGCGCGCGCTCGTTTTGTGCACCGAGAAGCTCTCGTTGACGCGCCGGGGAAAGGACGGCGAGCGCATCCGGTGGTGGATTTCAAACGAAGGCTACACGTCGAGGAAAGGCGTGTTCGTGTCCTTATTTAACGCCTTTACCGCTGTCACCTTGTTATTCGACAACGCAATTATTACGCTTAAGCATGGTTACCACCGCTCACATTACAGTTTCACTCAAATTACAAATCAAGCATGCTCTTATTTGCTATATCTTATTTTATATACCGGAAAAGTAGGGACATTTCCAAGACACTGTAGACAACTTGTACGTTTTGTTGTTGTAATTTAAGATTGTAACAAAGTTCGTTTTAATAACAAAATCATTCGTTTCTTTTTATAATACAGCCAATTGCGAATAATCAACTAATTATGTGTGTGTGTGTACTCTGTTTCTTTCCCCTGTTTTATCTATTTATATTTTTTAAATCAATTTAAACTATTTAATATTATAGATACCATTGCTGATTTGACAATTTAAATGGTATTATTGACAGTATAACAAAAATATTTAACTGCTCAGGCTACGTTTCAGTTCAAATGTCCGATGCTCTAATTGTCTCCTCCATCCATCCATCCATCCATTTTCTGAGCCGCTTCTCCTCACGCGGGTCGCGGGCGTGCCGGAGCCTATCCCGGCTGTCATCGGGCAGGAGGCGGGGTACGCCCTCAACCGGTTGCCAGCCAATCGCAGGGCGCATATAGACGAACAACCATTCGCACTCACATTCACACCTACGGGCAATTTAGAGTCTCCAATTAATGCATGTTTTGGGGATGTGGCAGGAAAGCGGAGCGCCCGGAGAAAAGCCACCCAGGCACGGGGAGAACATGCAAACGCCACACAGGCGGGGCCGGGATTTGAACCCGGTACCCGAGAACTGTGAGGCAGATGCGCTGACCAGTCGGCCGCCGTGCCGCCACATTAATTATTGCTATTATTAAAAAATGCTTATTACAAATTTACAAATGTGAATAATACAACTATATGATCTGTAACAGATTCAACAACAAAAAAACTACATTCGATACACCATCAATGCAAATTAATTTATGATACACTAAAAGAAATCATAATTTAACATTCAATAAAATACTTAAAAACTAAAACAAGTTAATAATAAAGAATGACGAAGTAAAATTACCAAGGAGCTTTGCATAATGATCGATATCAGTGGTCCCTAACCAGCAGCCCGCGGCCATTTGGTGCAGGGATGCAAAAAAACCCATCCAAAAAAGTTTGGGGACCATGGATCTGTATTTCTCATACATTGGATCAATTCGACCGAGTGGGCTCAGGTTGTTTTGGAGGCCAACTTTGTTTTTCGTTTATGTATGAAGAACTTCACAAATAAAATAAATAAAAGTGCCTGGTCACAGTCCACGAAAAACATTTTTAAAAATGGGTCAAAGGTACATTTGCATCATCATAAATATCCAAACTTTTTTCATGGTTACAAACAAAGTGCATTTTAATTGATAGGGGAAATGTTAAAGTTTGTATCACTTCTGTTCGTAGAAAGACAAGAAAATAAAGGAACAGCAGAAGGAAAAAGTGTGACAAGTAGTTCCTCCTCCTTTGGATCAGGCCCCTCCTCCTCCTCCTCCTCCTCCTCCTCCTCCTCCTCTCGGCGCTCAAATAACATGAAGACAACGGGACAATTTCAAAACGACAAGTGTTGCTCAAATGCTAAGATCTAGAAAGCGCTGAGGCAGATTGATGAGGATTTGACGTTTCCTCCTGCGGTTGCATATGATCTCGAAAGAGGGTGTTTGCATTTGAGCTGTTGTGCTAACATACAGCAAAGATGGAAATACATACAATGGGGCAATTTCAAATGACTGGTGCGAATATGCTACAGGAGTGGGTGGGGCATGCGCGGAGAGAACAATGAGCGGGTGGGGCACCATTAAAGGGAACTTTTTAGGGTATTGTGAAAGGGTCAGGGAGCCGAGCATGCTGGCATGCGAACTGCTAGCTTACCTGCTGGTTAGCCCAGGAAAGGCTGAAGGATTTGATGATATCAATAAAGGAGCTAAGAACAGTTCCTTGTCTTTCTTTCAGGGTTTGACTTTGGAGTGTACGTACCGCTTGCTCTTCGGTCGGAGGAGACGCATTTTTTCTTCCCGCCGAGCTTTCTCCAGATGCACTCGGCAGACTTTTAGCTTCGAGCGACACCAATGCTTTGTTCTTCACCAGGGTGGACAAAACTGAACAGAGCACAGCAGGACGTGGACCTAATGAGGACTAATCTAGGCTGCCCTAAACTGATCTAGACAGGTCTGTGCTGATCTGGAGTACAATGGACTTGCCCAGAACGGGTCTGAACTGAACTGTATAGTACAGACCACCGATCCATGCAGGCCTAGACCCGAGTGCACAGGGTTAATGGAAGACTAGATCGGAACACGCCAGTCCATGCAGGTCCAGGGTGGCGCATCCACGGACAATGCGGAAAACTGATCCAGATGTGGAGCTGGTCCTTGCTGGTCTGCAGTGATGTGGAACTACTGCAGCTACTTACTTACCCTGATCCTGGAGACCTTTTCATGTTTGTAAACAAAAGGCGGGGGTACTTCCGGGTGGCAGAAAACTGACCTATACTGAAAACTATGACAAGAAATTTTTGTTACACTGGTCCAGGTTAACCAGGGCGCCACGTCTGCCTCACAGTTCTGAGGACCCGGGTTCAAATCCGGCCCCGCCTGTGTGGAGTTTGCATGTTCTCCCCATGCCTGGGTGGCTTTTCTCTGGGTACTCCGCTTTCCTCCCACATTCCCAAAACATGCACAGTAGGTTGATTGAAGACTCGAAATTGTCCGCAGGTGTGAACGTGAGTGCCAGTTGTTCTTTGTTTGTATGTGCCCTAAGATTGGCTGGCGACCAGTTCAGGGTCTACCCCGCCTCTCTCCCAGAGTCGGTTGAGATGGGCGCCAGCTCACCCGTGACCCTCGTGAGGAGAAACAGTTTGGAAAATGGATGGCTGGATGGATCCAGGTTCATCTGTACTGGCATGGCTTGATGTGAAACTGGTTTATGCTGGTCTGGATTTTGACTTAGATGGGTTTACATTCGTGCAAAGCTACAGTCATCCTTATCTATTTGGGCCATCTTACACCTACATGGACTGGTGTGTACAGGTCTACACCCTCATGGATTGGTTTTTATAGGACTAGAGCTTAATGGACTGGTGTCCACTGCTCACTACTGTGTACAGTTCTAAACCCAGATGGACATGCATGTACAGGTCTAGAACTGCAGGGACTAGCATGTCCAGGTTTAAACCCGCATGGACTGGTGTGAACACGGACTGCTGTGTACAGTTCTAACCTTGGAAGGACTGGTGTGCAAAGGTCTAGACTTGCATGGACTGGCATGTTTAGGTCTAGACCGCTATTGTACCTTCCCTAGTGAGGTTCTCTGCTGCGCTCATGGCCTTCCCGCTGAGGTCACTGACCATGTTGTCCACGGTGGCTTCGTGACGGAGGAAAACAGGTCGGACTACTCGGTTGTAGAGGACCTGGGATCCGTTCCAGGCCACGGGGGCCATGCACCACAACAGGAACAAACACTGCGGGCAAAGACGAGACCAGAAGAAAAGTGCAGCATGTTGGAGGTAAGGGAGGCGAGGAGGTTACCTTAAAGGCGTAGTAGAAGGGGAACCAGTAGAGGAAAATGTCGGAAAAGAACTCCCCCAGACTGAAGACTCCGTAGACCACCCAGTAGGTCAGCCATTTTGTGTCATCTTCTTTGCTGGGACTCTCGATGGCTTTGACTCTGACCACACAGAACCTCATTAAATGACTTCCTGGCCCAGCAGAAACTTCTGAAAGGTTCGAAACTACAGACTAATGTATGAACCTAAAGCTGGATTCCAAGGATATGGAATAAATGCTCAAATGGACGTCCACTCTAGTCTATATCGAGCACCTGCAGAGGGACTCACGAGTAGTACGCCGGGTAGGCGAAACCGATCAGGTTGCAGAGCAGGGAGGCGCCGTAACCGTAGACCAGGTAGAATCCTGTCACTGAGACGGCACCTGAAGGAAGGCCACGAGATACCGGATCATTTGGACTATCCGGTGCTACCTCTGCGTACCCGTTGAGTTCGTTCCGTGACTGAGCCGGACTGTATTAGCAACATTAGCTTAGCATCCACACGTGTGATCAGCTACATTAGATTAGCTCGGGCGCACTTTATGAGACCAGAGGAACCATGTGGCTTCGTCTTTGGCAGATTAACGCAATCCTCTTGTGACCTCGGCACAACGCGCGCACAAACACACACGCCAAGAGACACACACGAGTCACATGCACTCTGTGTCTCTCTCATGACACACACGCACGCACGCATTTGAGTACTACAGAGTACCTACCGGCTGCGAGGATCTTCTTCTTGACTCCGGTCTTCTCCTCGACCTTCCCCAGGAAGTCGGTGACCACGTTCTTCTCGCCGAGGAGCTTTTCGGCTCGCTCTTTGGCCGCAGACAGGAAGCCGAGCAGGCCCATGTCCTCGATCAGGTCGTGAGGAAGACGAGCAAGAGATTCAATCCTCGGTGTACACCTGCCGCACTCGGGAGGGGGGGGGGAGTCGAATGGGATCAAAGCAGGTCCCTCATTGGACCGAAACAAAGATGATGTCACATGTTGCCACAGTGATGCTTTTAGTTTTTGTTTGTTTGTTTTTTATTATTCCAATCAACAGTTCTGGTATTTGGTTCGGACTGGCGCCAGGCGGAATCCTCGAACTTCCAAATCCACCGCTTTTCAGGAGAGCATAGAAACGGCACGTTTGTTGAACCTTCGTCGAAGAGAGTAAGCCATGCCTGTCTAAACTACGGCCCGGGAGCCATTTGCGGCCCGCCATCCATTTTTGAGCGGCCCTCGGCATATACTAAAAGTAAGATTCGACACTTTGAAGCTTTGTAGGTGGACTTCTTGCCCATTCTCGCTCGACGTACAGCTTCAGCTGTTCAACAGTCCGGGGTCTCCGTTGTCGTATTTTACGCTTAATAATGCGCCACGCATTTCCAATGGGACTGCAGGCAGGCCAGTCTAGTACCCGCCCTCTTTTACTACGAAGCTACGCTGTTGTAACACGTGCAGAATGATTCTTCTTGATGCGGCGCTCAGAGGGGAAAGTTTGGACACCCTTTGGTGACTTTACATTGGAAAACAAATACGAGTCCACCTCCATCACTGAAAATAAGCGAGCAAGTTTGCCTTGCTAGCCTAAGGCTAAATGTCATTGCAAACGCCACCGAGTGTCATGAACCGTGTTCGCCTCTATTGTACCCGCATGTCTGGAGCGCTTGGGAGCAGGAATGCAGCACGCGCAAGCCGGCGCACGCCGAAACACCGCACACGCCCGCCGACCTCTTCGCGGGAGCCGCTTCCGCCTCGGCCGTGCTGACATGCGAGGGTACCGCGCTGTCAAGTACGTCCTGTTTCTCTTCTGCTACGTCTTCTGGGTGAGTACAACGCACCTTTTCGATTCGTCGTCTTCTTCCCTCGCCGTAACGCGCGCGCGCACGTCAAGAAGCAGATGAAATGCAGGCGCGTTTTGCCCGATCTTTCAAGAATATCGTGTCCTTCCACAGGATACGCGACGAGTGGACCTCCTCTTTCTGCGTAATCAGCAGTAGAACATGGGCTGGTTTCACCCAAACAAAATGTGCTGTTTTTGTTTGACGCGAATCCTTTTTGCTTGCGTGACACCTCAAACTCGAAAAGAACAAAAGCAAGACTGAGTGAGAAGGGATTTTGATGGCCAGATAACCGTTGATGTGCCGCTGACTCAGCACGACTCCAGGCGAACGTCAGTGGCTTTCTTTTGTGTTTTGTCATTCACTCCACGAACTGCGTCACCTTTGCCCACGATCGCAACACACCCTCTCTACGGACAGCGTACAAATACTGCACGTACTCTGCTCGAGTGTCTAAACATGTCCGGCTTGCAACGTGTTGGCATTTCTCTCCCTTGTAGTGGACGGAAGGCAAATTCGATCTCGGACTCGAAAGCCGCGCCGCTCTCGTGGCCTCGCGGCGCCGTCTGTTCGCCACTACGGCGGTTGACAGAGCTGAGGCCCGCTTCCTCGCCTACCCGATGAAAAGCGTACTCGACCGATCCGGAATTCATGTTAAGAAAAGCTGAGCAAAGTCAAATGACGTCAATGGTTGGCTGGCGACCAGTTCGGGGCGTACCCGCCTTTCGCCCAGAGTCAGCCGGGATGGGCGCCCGCGTGAGGAGAAGCGCTACGGAAGAGGAACGAAAGGACATTTCGGATGCTAATTGGCGACGCTAACTCCTCTGCGCACGAATGAAGTCGTCCGTGTGTTCGTGTTTGGCAATTTGTTCAGTCTGATAAAAAACTTTGACAATTCGAAGATTGTCATCGGGACTGTCACCGTGACAACCGAGATGAACCGACGATGATGATGAATGTGTATTTTTCCGCTGTCGTTCAGGTGCTGAGCGCCATACTGATCGCGGTGGGAATTTATGCCAAGGTCGCCAAGGAGAAAGGTCAGACCTCCAGTGTGCTAAACGACCTTCAGCGAGGCAGGAAGCGACTGACTTGCATTTCCTGTTTCTGATGACCACGAGAACACTATTTGTTCACTTCAACTAAGTTGACAGGAAGTTAGCGGACTGTTACAGGAAGTGATTGCGACATTACAGGAAGTGAACGTGTGTGTGTGTGTGTGTGTGTGTGTGTGTGTGTGCGCGCAGATGTTGTGGACACTTTGGCGTTGGACCCTGCACTGCTCTTCATGGCGATTGGCTCCCTGACTTTCGTCATCACGTTCCTGGGATGTTTCGGCGCACTGCGTAACGCCACTTGCCCGCTCAAGATGGTACGACGGCACGATGTCGCAGCGTGATGACGTCACGGCGCGATGATGTCATCCCGTTTTTCCTCGTTTGTAGTTTGCGTCCATCGTGGCCGTGTTGCTCCTCCTGCAGCTGACGGCGGCAATTGCGGGCTACCTGTTCAGTGACGTGGTAGGACTCCGCGATTTCGTCAGCGGGTCGTGTGACCGCTCGGTGGGCCCACGGGGTCACATGGGGTCATGCCCTTTGGAATAAATGCTCAAACAGTGTCCCATACCGGTACACCCTGTCCGCACTAGTAGCACTTTTTTGGGGTATGAGAAGCGCTCGATAAATCAAGTTTTTGCGGTGGGTTGATTGATTGAACGTCATGTCCCGATCCAGGTGAAACTGGGAACAAGTTGACAAGTGTGTGCTCCTACTACTAGGAGCATTATAAAATTGTACTAGCACTTGAAATGAAGCACTAGTAGTAGACAAATGTCAACTAGTGCACAATTTGACCTATTAGTGATGGAGTTGTCCTGCTAGTATGCACAAATGTCATACGGTAGTGGAAAAAATGATACTAGTGCGCTGCAGTGTCTTACCAGTGAGACCAAAGGGTGTACTAGTACATGGCTACAAAGGATATGGAATAAATCCCCAATGAAGGGCATTCCTGCGAAGCGGCGCTGACTTTTGTTGACTTTGCCGTGGAGGTGATAGAGCGGACGGAGCGTCTGATGATGAAAAGCGTCGTCCGCTATCGGGAGGATCGGGACTTGGACAACGCCATCGACTTCGTCCAGAAGAAGGTACGAGCGTCCGTCCGTCCGTCCGTCTGTCCGGGATCTAGCGGCCCTTTTCATATGAGGGCGCGCGCGTGTAGTTCCAGTGCTGCGGCGTGGACAGCTACAAGGACTGGTCCGGGAACGTCTACTTCGAGTGTTCCGACTCCAATCCCAGCTCGGAGGCCTGCGGCGTCCCCTTCTCCTGCTGCGTTGCCCCCGGCAACCGGGTAGGTCGCCGGCTCCCTTCCAGAAGCGTCCGCAATCCGAGTCCGTTTGAGTTCTACAGCGCAGCGGTTGTCGTCTCGGGCGCTTTTCCGCACGGAGCGGGTCCGGAAGCGCACGCCGCCTTTAGGGGCCGGACGGCGGGGAAAACTCCTCCTCGGGAAGAAACCAGATAGCGGAGCCGACGCGCCGTGCGGGGCGGCCGTCTCGGGTTAGGGTGTGGAAGAGGAGAGAAAGACAGCCAGAGACAGAGAAAGAGAAGGATTGTTTACCTCAATGCGCCAACTCGGGCGATGCCTCGTGGATTTTCATCGCTTCCGAGATAGAGCTCGCCATTCTATTACGGAGCGGGAGAGGGAGGGAGAGAGCAAGACGAGACAGAAAGGCAGATCGAAAGAGAGAGAGAGAGACGAATGGAGAGATGAGACGTGAGCGACAAGAACATGCGCTACGACAACTGTTGGGAAAATGTAGATCCATAGGAAGGGAGGCTGATGCTACGTCAAACGCGAAACGTAGAGAAAGAAAACCACGTCGCCGCCCAATAACGTCCGGCCGTCGGTCCCCGTCATCCTCAGACGGTGCCGAACACCATGTGCGGTTTCGGGACGCGGCGGGCCTCGCGGGACATCTTCCTGGCGGGATGTCTGGACAAGATCGTGCGGTGGCTGGACCGAAACATCAGGACGGTGGCGGGGCTCGCCGGCGGACTGCTGCTCCTCGAGGTAAACGCGCCGCGAGGCAAAGCGAGTGCGCTGCAAAAACGCAAATCCTACCTGTTCAATTCATCTTTTTTGAGAGTGAGAACATCTCACTGTACACGAGCAATCTCTCGTTTATCACTGGGGTTACAAAGGAAATACAATTATTGAACGTATTATTGGCCAAATGCATTCGTTTTCTATACGGTACGCAATTCAACGCTATTATGAAAGACTTTAGAGAGGTGCGGGTCTTTGATTCGTCCACGTGAGGTCGCCAAACACACACACGCAACACAAGCGCACCTTCAGCATCTGTGTGTGTGCAGTGTGCGGCCTCTCCTTGGGGTTACGCCCACTCCTCTTGGGTACGCCCCCACGTGCCTCCGAGGCGGCCATGTTGGGAAGGAGTTCGAAATGACAGCGGCGGAATAATTGTTTCAAAAACCTTTGAATTGGTGCCATTGACTTTGGATTTCTGGATCTGAGAATGTTTCAATAATTACATGTACAGAATAAAGGCGGTTATTTCCTTTCGCAGGCACACTACAAGCCATTTTCCAAACCTTTTCCAGACCTCATATGATGTCCATACGAAGCCCGTAAATAGTATTATTATTTTTTTTGGTCATCTAAACTGTAACTAAAAGACAATAAAAGACAAGAAACAACAACAAGCCAAAACTCGAGGGTCATGTAGGTATTGTCCAATATGACCAAATCATTTGTCACATGACGTGTTGCAATTGTCTACTCAGACTGGTGTGCATTCATAAAGACCAGCACCAAAAAAATGTACGAGCTTGGTTCAGGTTGATGGATTGAACAATTTCAATGAAACAAATGACAACATACAGGAAGATCTCAATAAGTTCAAATATGTTTGAAAATCCCATTTAGTTCAGTACTCATACATTACATAGATTCATGAAACATTTGGAAAATGCTCCTTTCTCGAGGGAAATTTCGACATTAAAAAAAAAGTAGTTTTTGATTGTTTGTTACATAATATTCTAATTTCTGGGGATGGTGAATTTTGGTTTAGTTTGCTGTAAGCTGTTACCATTGATATAATACACACACACATATATATATATATATATATATACATATGTGTGTGTGCAACAGTGACAGCGACAAAGCACAGCCGACTGCCAAAATCGGATGTATTGTAGTACAGTACGTACTTTGAGTGAAACGCGTTGACTTGAGGGACTTTCCTTGTCGGGCAAGGACGCTCGCGGATATCCTCTCGGCGCGGTCGTCGAGCCTCGGAGCGGGTCCGCAGCCTCCGCCGCGCCGAAGAGGTCACGGAGGCCAGCGGAGCGTCTCTCCAAATCATTCGCGAACGCCTGCGATTACCGACGTGTCTTTATCTGATGCTTGAGCTTTGCTTCGACTGGGGAAAGCGTGCCCGCTTGTCTTCAGACATAACCACGGTCCCGAGTTTGACCGGTGCCATCAGCTCCACAAAGAAGTCTTCGTCCTTTGGAGTCTTCGCATCCCCTGGTTTTCTGAGATCGCCGGACAGGAGTGCAGCAGAAATGGCAAATGTTGCTGCAAAGAAGCGTTCACGCATGTCACAGGAGCTGTTCCGATATTTTGAATGAGCTTGCGGAAGGCAAGGCCAGCGGTTTTTGTTTCTCTGCTGCCCTAACGCTGTGGTGAACCAAAAACAACTAGTGGAGTCCTCCCCCTTCCCAGCAACGTTGGCACCCCGTTCACTCTGAAGGCTTTCTGTGTGGCAAGATTGAAGGCGAGGCGAGGGTTCAAGTGGAAACACACGGGCCGTTCTTGAGCGCTCGCCCGCCTACTGGCGAACTAGCCGCCCTCCGTCACAGCACGGCAGACCACCCTGTGCAGTACAGTACAGGCAAGCGAAATACAGTGCAGTGCGTCAACAATGAGCGCTATACACATCACAAAGTCACTCGAAGTACAAACACACATATAGCACACTTGAAGTCACCTTGTGGAATTCGGTGAGTCGCCCACAGGATTGACATCAATCTTTCCCGAAAAGCTATACGCTCCTTCCCTTTCCCACAAATAGGGTGCAATTACTAAATCCGATAAAACAGTTCAACTCACTGAGGAATACACACAGACAGTAACAAGCAACCTAGAACATAAACTACGGTTTTATTTCAAAGCAGCATCCACCTAACCGGCCGTTTGGCCGAGACCCTCCCCCGGAGTCCGGGCTCGCGGCGCCGGTTCGGCTCGACTCGTAATAAGATTCCGCCGGTCACGGAGCGCTGCTGACGCGGCGGTCGCTCGACGTTTGGCGCAACGCTCCTACTCCCCCGGCCCGAACTATCACTCGCCCTGTAAGCGGGCCCCTGTCGCTAGAACGTCCGCACCTACGCTACCCCTGACCCTCGGCCACGAACGCCACCCGCCCGCTCCCGTGAGCGCACGACCGTGGCCTTGCCGTCGCGGCGTCCTCGTCGCTTCCCGACTGGACTCGTTCACGAACACCACGCCGGCGGCCTCTTGGCCACGCCGTCTTTCGGTCTTCGGTCGGACACACGCTGCGCAGTCCTTGCAAACCTCCCTCATCGCCTGCGGCCGCGGGCCCTCACGGTTGAAACTCGTTAAACACGAGTGGCTCCCTTCTCCCCCGCGGGGCAACCACTCCCTCAGTCTATTCGACGACATTCTTCCCGGTGTGCCGTCCTTTGAGTACCCTTGTCTGGAAGACATGCCCCTTGAACTGCCAATCCGAAGAGATCGTCACCGATGACTCCTCGCGCCGATATTGACATCCGTTTGTTCGTCGTCGTTTGCCCTATGTTGTTACAGAGCGTGCGCCGGCACGTGAGCGCTCACGTTGTTTTAAAGATGAAAACAAAGCCTCCGACAACCGGTTCGTATCCTCGCAAAAACCGATTCGCAGCTCAACAATCGATATATCTGAGGATTCCGGGAGGATTTTGTATCGATAGAGAAGTCGGCTACCGATAGTCGTATTCCTCGCCTTTACGAATAAATATCCGGTTCAATCGATTTATCGGAACCCAGCTTTCAACGTGGTGATGTTTTAACTACAGCGCTGTAGTTTGAGAAAATCAAGCTAAATGTTGTTCTCGCATTTGTTCCTGTCGATATTGTTCCGAGTGTGTACAGTGCAGGAAGATGTTTTGACGAGAAATAGGTCAATTCACTGGGTGAGAGTCTACATTTTGATGAGCGCTAGACTGCTGGTACACGGGTCCCTTGAGTTACAACGAAGGGCCCCAATTTGTCAGTTTTTCCAGCTATGAGCTGTCTTGGTGCAAATGGCAAAATGTCATGAAATGTAAATGATTTCATTGGCCGTGTGTGCGCGCAGACGTGCGTGATGTCGCTGGCTTTGGCTCAGGCGTGTTGGATCAACAAAGTTCGGCGACGTGCGGCGGCGCTAGCGAGCAGGAGACCATCGCACAAGAAAGACCACCTGTGGTTTCCCGCCTTCGCCCACTTTGACGACCAACGAGATGACATCGCAACTGAAAACCCGTTTCCATGGTGACCTCTGACCAGCAACGCCTGTTGTTAGCACCTGCTTAGCAGATAGCGCACACACACACAACAAACACACACACACACACTCAACTCAACTTTATTTATAGCACACTTTGCACACAAAGTGCTCTACATAATGTAAAAAGCAAACATAAAAACCATTAAACAGGACAGTACAAACAAATGAAAAAAATTGAAAATAAAAACACTAACAGTGCAGAGTTTCATGCTGAGTTGAACGCCAATGAATAAAAATGGGTTTTAAGATGAGATTTAAAAGTGGACAGTGAAGGGGCTTGCCTAATGTTTAGGGGGAGGTTATTTGAGGGAACGGCAACGGAAAAAGCTCAATCCCCTGTGAGCCTCTGTTTAGTCCTCGGTACATCCAAGAGCGTCTGGTCAGGAGGCAATGGGCAGGAGTGTAGGGGTGGAGCAGCTCAGAGAGGCGAGTTGGGGCCAGAGCATTTCGAGATTTCAAAACAAATAAAAGAATCTTAAAATGGATTAAATAAAATGCATAGGAAGCCAGTGAAGGGAGTTCCAGAATTGGGGTTATGTGCTCCCTCCTACGTTCTCCAGTTTGGAGGCGAGCGGCAGCATTTTGAGGGAGGACTGGCTGACTCCAAAATATAGTGCATTCGGGTGATGAAGAAGTGATGGGTAAGTACCGCATCCAGGAAAGCAACTTGGAGGGACAGATGGTGGTAGACTTTGCAAAAAGGATGCAAATGGCTGCAGTGAACACTGTTTTCCAGAAGAGACACGAACATAGGCTGACCTACAAGAGCGGAGGTAGAAGCACGCAGGTGGATTACATCTTGTGCAGACGATGTCATCTGAAGGAGGTTACCGACTGTAAGGTCGTGGTAGGGGAGAGTGTGGCTAGAAACCATAGGTGCGTAAGATGACTCTGGTGGTGGGGAGGAAGATTAGGAAGACAAAGGCAGAGCAGAGAACCATGTGGTGAAAGATGAGACAGGACGAGCGTTGTGCAGCTTTTCGGGAAGATTTGAGACAAGCTCTCGGTGGACAGAAGTAGCTTGTAGAAGACTGGACCACTGCAGCCAAGGTGATCAGAGAGGCAGGCAGAAGAGTACTTGGTGTATCTTCCGGCAGGAAAGGAGAGAAGGAGACTTGGTGGTGGAACCTCACAGTACAGGAAGTCCTACAAGGAAAAAGGTTAGCTAAGAAGAAGTGGGACACTGAGAGGACCGAGGAGATGCGAAAGGAATACGTGGAGAAGAGACACAGGGAAAAGGTAGAGGTGGCAAAGGCCAAACAAGAGGCATAGGATGAAATGTATGCCAGGTGGGACACTAAAGAAGGAGAAAAGGATCTCTACAGGCTGGCCAGACAGAGGGATGGAGATGGGAAGGATGTGCAGCAGGTTAGGGTGATTAAGGATAGATGGAAATATGTTGACTGGTGCCAGTAGTGTGCTAGATAGATGGAAAGAATAATTTGAGGAGTTGATGAATGAGGAAAATGAGAGAGAAGGGAGAGCAGAAGAGGCAAGTGTGGTGGACCAGGAAGTGGCAATGATTAGTAAGGGGGAAGTTAGAAAGGCATTAAAGAGGATGAAAAATGGAAAGGCAGTTGGTCCTGATGACATTCCTGTGGAGGTATGGAAGCATCTCGGAGAGGTGGCTGTGGAGTTTTTGACCAGCTTGTTCAACAGAATTCTAGCGGGTGAGAAGATGCCTGAGGAATGCAGGAAAAGTGTGCCGGGGCCCATTTTTAAGGACAAGGGTGATGTGCAGAGCTGTGGGAACTAGAGAGGAATAAAGTGGAGGAGCCACACAATGACGTTATGGGAAAGAGTCGTGGAGGCGAGACTCGGGACAGAAGTGAGTATTTGCGAGCAACAGTATGGTTTCATGCCTACAAAGAGTACCGCAGATGCATTATTTGCCTTGAGGATCTTGATGGAAAAGTACAGAGAAGGTCAGAAGGAGCTACGTTGTGTCTTTGTAGATCTAGAGAAATCCAATCACAGAGTACCCAGAGAGGAACTGTGGTACTGCATGCGGACGTCTGGTGTGGCAGAGAAGTATGTGAGAATAATACAGGACATGTACGAGGGCAGCAGAACAGCGGTGAGGTGAATTGAAGGCGGAGGTGGGACTGCATCAGGGATCAGCCCTGAGCCCCTTCCTTTTTGCAGTGGTGATGGATAGGCCGACAGATGACGCTAGACTGGAAAAAGTTAGAGAGAGCAGACTTGGATGGTTTGGACACGTCCAGAGGAGAGAGAGTCAGTAAATTGGTAGAAGGGTGATGAGGATGGAGCTGCCAGGCAAGAGAGCGAGAGGAAGACCGAAGAGAACGTCGATGGACGTCGTGAGGGAAGACATGAGGGCCGTCGGTGTTGGAGAGGAGGATGCAGGAGAGAGGCTGACCTGGAAAAGGATGACGCGCTGTGGCGACCCCTAAAGGGACAAGCCCAAAGGCAAAGAAGAAGACAGTAATCCACGCACACACCAAATAAGTACATGCATCCACACACATGCACGCTTGTGTACACACGAAACATACACACGCAAATACACACAAAAACATGCTTTCTGAAAGTGGCGCCTTTCAGGTCGGTACAGGAACGACTACGGGAAGTGCATCCCGGGTCCCGGCGGCTCGGCGGACGCCTCGGACATGTTGAGGAAATGAACCCCAACGAGAAGCTTTCCTTATCGGCAAAGGCCTCACCCTGGACCCTGGACCCGGAACCCGCAACGCCCTGTCCGTGCTGAACAAAACACGCATGCACGTGCTCGCCCACAACTACCAATAAAAGCCCTTCACAGCACTTGCTGTGTGTGTATGTGGCTGTCTTTTTCCTCTCCTGTTCTCCCTCAACGTGCATTTTCTGTTAAGTTTGACATCAATGGCTGAAGCCTTTCAAGTTGGGTGTTCCCGTCCCCCACTACATAAACACCAAGCGCCCTTATTCCATGCTGCGGCCTTCCGGTGAAACCGCCACTTCCTCATTCATCATGGAGCCAGTTCTACCCGTGTAGCGTGCAGTTAGCCATCAAAGTATTCCCACGACTCGGAAACAAATATCTTGCCTGAAGAAGATATTTCCCTGCAATGTGTTCGGTGTTATTTGGGCTCACCACGTCTCAGTCGCGAGCGTCGCAGCTTTCGGTCCGGACGCCACACGGCGCCCCGTTCGTCACGTCACAATAACAACGTAGGCTGTTGTGGTGGGCAGGGGAAAAAAAAGATTGCTGCACATGATTGAAATCTTATCTTCGTTGAAAGGTTACTGACATTGATACGAACAATTCCTCCGTCTGCGACGACTCGAGTCCCGCCATTCTTCATCTTCCTCTGTGAAGACGCAATGCATGATGGTATATCACGACTGGGCGAGCGACCATCAGTCGGTCACGACTTTCCGCTATGCTTGGTGGGAAATTTTGAGTGCACTATGTAGGGCGCTCAATTTGATCACTAAGCATTCTGACACCACTACAAAATGGCGGAACCGCGATCGAGTGATCGATTTGGGACGCGGCCTCAGCGTTAACAGGGAGATCTAGCAGCTGCTGAGCCAGCAGCTAACAGGTGTGATGCTAAGCTAGTCTTGTGACGAAGTGACACAAAGATGTCTATTTTTGTACAGAGTTTTAATTTCACACATCATGATTATTTTCACAGTAATCCATAAAAAAATATAAAAAGGGAGCTTCAGTTGAAACTTGGCAGTCAGAAGACACGAAATTAAGGCAGAATTACAACCCCAATTCCGATGAAGTTGGGACGTTGTGTTAAACATAAATAAAAACAGAATCCATCCATCCATTTTCTGAGCCGCTTCTCCTCACGCGGGTCGCGGCTGTGCTCATCGGGCAGGGTACGCCCTGAACTGGTTGCCGGCCAATCGCGGGGCACATACAAACAAACAACCATTCGCACTCACGGTCACATCTACCGGCAATTTAGAGTTGTCACTCAACCTACCATGCATGTTTTTGGGATGTGGGAGGAAACCAGAGAAAAGCCACGCAGGCACGGGGAGAAAATGCAAACTCCACACAGGCGGGGCCGGGGATTGATCCCGGGTCCTCAGAACTGGGAGGCTGACGCTCTAACCGGTCGGCCACCGTGCCGCCAAACAGAGTACAATGATTTGCAAATCATGTTCCACCTATATTTAATCGAATACACTACAAAGACAAGATAGTTCATGTCCAAAGTGATCAACTTGATTGTTTTGAGCAAATAATCATGAACTTGGAATTTGATGGCTGCAACACATTCCCCAAAAAGCTGGGACAGGGTCGTGTTTGCCGCTGTGTTACATCACCTTTTCTTTGAACAACATTCAATCAACGTTTGGGAACGGAGGACACTCATTGTTGAAGCTTTGGAGGTGGAATTCTTTCCCATTCTCGCTCGATGTACAGCTTCAGCCGTTCAACAGTCTCCGTTGTCGTATTTTACGCTTCAAAATGGCCACGCATTTTCAATGGGAGTCGGGTCTGGACTGCGGGCGGGCCCGTCTAGTACCCGCACTCTTTCACGACAAAGCCACGCTGTGGTAACCGGTGCAGAATGTGGATTGGCATCGTCTTGCTGAAATAAGCAGGGGCGTCTGTGAAAAAGCTGTCGCTTGGATGGCAGCATATGTTTCTCCAAAACCTGTATGTACCTTTCAGCATGAATGGTGCCTTCACAGATGTGTAAGTTCCCCATGTCATTGGCACTAACGCAGCCCCGTACCATCACAGATGCCGGCTTTTGAACTTTGCGTCCATAACGGTCCGGATGGTTCTTTTCCTCTTTGGCCCGGAGGACACGAAAGCCACAATTTCCAAAAACAATTTGAAATGCGGACTCGTCGGACCAGAGAACAGCGCCAAACTGTATTTGCTGACATTGGTTTTCTGAAGTGTTCCTGAGCCCACGCGGTGATATCCTTTACACATCGATGTCGGTTTTTGATGCAGTGCCGCCTGAAGGATCGAAGGTCACGGGCATTCGATGTCGGTTTTCGGCCTTGCCGCTTACATGCAGTGATTTCTCCAGATTCTCTGAACCTTTTGATGGTGATATGGACCGTAGATGACGAAATCCCTAAATTCCTTGCAATTGTACGTTGAGGAACATTGTCCTTAAACTGTTGGACTATTTTCTCACACACTTGTTCACAAAGAGGTGAACCTCGCCCCATCTTTGCTTGACTGAGCAATTCAGGGAAGCCATCGCGGCCCCCACCTGTTCCCAATGAGCCTGTTCACCCGCGGGATGTTCCAAACACGTGTCGGATGAGCATTCCTCCACTTTCTCACTCTTTTTTGGAACGTGTTGCAGCCATCCAATTCTAAGTTCATGATTATTTGCTCAAAACAGTCAAGTTGATCAGTTTGAACATGAAATATCTCGTCTTTGTAGTGTATTCAATGAAATATAGGTTGAACAGGATTTATGTTGAACACAACGTCCCAACTTCATTGGAATTGGGGTTGTACTACCTGTATTTCCAAACACACACATGCAAGCACCAACTCTCACTTTTGCTCTCCTTCGCCGTCGTTTTCGCACAAATAATCCAAGTGACATCAAAGTCAAGTGAGGGTTGGCTTGTTAGCTGCGTTGTTGCCGTGGTGACGTTCAAACAGGAAACGGGAAGTAAAAGACGAGAACTCGGCAGGAAGCCAGAGACGCATGCCAGCATGCTGTCTCACACACACACACGGACACACACAAAGATCACTTAGGCCACATGGAGGTCGTGTGAAGGTCATGTCAAAAAAACGGCGGCAGTCCGAACTTCCTTAGCGACTCATCGCCGTGGCAACAGCGCCGGCAGCTAGCCGGTTAGCGGCGGGTGCGGCGGCTCACACTTGGCAGATGTTGTAGTAGACTGTGTGTGCCGCGTCGCCATCTTTGTGCGTGTGCACGTGGGTCATGGGCACGTCGGCGGCGCGCTCGCCCTCGCGGCGCTCGTGCGTGCCGTACGACGGGACCGCCTGCCGGGAAAAAGAGCGAGCGTTGTTAGCGTGTGCTGTTGCCCTCTTACGCTTGCAAAATTCCCAGCTGTGTAAACTCCGGGACGGGACATTCGGATCGTACGTCGGTGGTGTGCAAAAGGGGGCCGGGGGCGTTCGGTGGCTCCAGGCATCCGCCTTGTGGTTGGGAGGGAGCTACGGGGGCATCCAAATCGGTTTGGGTGGCCATCCAAAACCGAAGACCTGAATTTTGTTTGTGAAAAACGTTATGGGAGGTGTGACATTTTCCATCAGGACCCTTTCTGGTAATGTACCGGAAACCTTCTGGAAATCTACTGGAAATGTTCTACCCGTTTGCAAGCCCGCGTGGGCTCGCCATGACCATCACGCATCATGCGTGTGCTTACTGTGTCGGCATCACGCTTGCGCTTAGCGTGTCGGCGTGAGCGCTTGCTTACCTTTCCCTCACCGCTGAGGGGGAAGTCCTTGCGACACAGGTGCGCGATGATGCCCGCGGCCAAGGCATCGCCCAGCACGTTGATCATCGTGCGAAACCGGTCCCTGCGCATGCACGCATGCACACACACGCACACACACACACACACGCACGTCACATCACTAGCAGATGACAACCCGCTCACAACATGTGACCACCACGAGCCAATCTCAGGATACGTGAACACGCACGCACAAACACATGCACAAGCCCACACGTGCAGAAAGAAACACACACGCACACGCAAAATCGCACAAGCCCACACATTTGCGCACGCATACGTGCACGCTCACAAGCACACATTCATATGACCACACACATGCACAAGCAATACACGCACAACAAAACACACACAAAGACACACACAAGCACACCCGCACTTGAGCGAGCACACACAGCGATGACCTACAGGATCCAATCGATGGCCACGATGAGCGTGATGTCATTAGGGGGAAGTCCCACGGAGGTGAGCACGATCACCATGGTAACCAGGCCCGCCTGAGGGATGCCGGCCGCGCCGATGCTGGCGGCCGTGGCGGTGATGCTGGCGCGCGTACACACACACACACGCACACACAGTCAAGCGGGCGGTCGCCGCGGAAATCGGCCCGTTTGTCGTCGCGGTTACCTGATGGTGACCAGCTGCCCGAAGTCCAGCTCGTAGTCGTTGACCTGGGCGATGAAGATGGCGGCCACGGCCTCGTAGAGGGCCGTGCCGTCCATGTTGATGGTGGCGCCCACGGGCAGCACGAAGCGGGCGATCTGGCGGTCCACGTGGCACTTCTCCAGGAGACACTTCATGGTGATGGGCAGCGTGGCCGAGCTGCACGTGCACACGACGCAGTCACAGACGCAAAGACCGACGGGCATCGGGCGACGTCCGGTAACGACTGATGGTCGGCGACCGGCTCGATCGAGGTAGCGTAATGCCCCAGCACGCGGGCAAGGAGAGCCACGGTCGCCGTTTCAGGGCCTGTGAGACGAGTAGGCGACCTGATGGCGTCTCGGGTCCCTGCGACGTCCGTCCAGTAATGACCCGACTCCAAAGTTTACTCTTATTCCCTTACCTCCCCTCTAGAACTTCCACCATGTCTCCAGAGCTTTTACTACGTCTCTAGACCCTCCACTACGACGACGACGACGACGACTACTAATAATAATATTAATAATAATGCATTCCGCTTACATCGCCCTTTTCATGATACTCAAAGACGCGTTACAATTTCACACATTATTCATTGACTCCACAGTAAGCTGCTACATTTTTGTACTGCTTTTACTGTCTCTAGAACTTCTACAACATGTCTAAGACTTCTTCAGACAGGTCTTAGTACTTTCAGTATGTTTTCTGACCTTGTACTCTGTCTCTTTTGAAGTTTTGAAGAACAGAAGAAGCCTAACCTTCACTTAAAGGTGAAACAAACAAGAACATTCCGGTTGCCTTGGTTCAACCTTTGTGGTTCACCATGACCTGGATGACTGGCAATCTACAGAGACACTTGGGGCGAGTTCCCCTTTAACTTTAACTTTGAGTCGGTTGGCGTTTGGATTGGCCGTAACACCTGCGCTGTTGCGATTGAATGTTTGGAGCCAACGGCAACCAAACTAGTCGCGGAGCAGAACCTTTCCTTCCAACTGACCTGGACGAGGTAGCCAGGGCGATGACCAAGGCCTGCAGCAGGCCGCGGATGAACGTGAACGGGTTCTTCTTGGTCAGCAGGAAGTAGAAGAGCGGCAGGAGCACCAGACCGTGCACGAAGAGGCCGGCCAGGACGGTAATGCCGTACCAGCCCAACTTCCCGCCCAAAGTGCTCGGGTCCTGCATGTCCAGGATCTTACCAGCCACCAGGAAGATGATCCCGAAGGGGAAGTACCTGAAAACACACAAACCGACCTCATGTCGTATCTCCTGTCGCCACGTTGCTAGCATCGGTTAGCAAATAGCGCCAGACCGTTGACCCAACCCACAAACAATATTTTCGCTCACCACACGGCAGCGTTGATGATCTTCATGACGCACTCATTGATGCACTGGCACACGTTGACTAACGGCGCGCCGCGCTCGCCCATCCTGCCCAGCAACAGGCCTGTGATCTCGCGCACACACACACACACACACACACACACACTTCTACAGATAGAGTACAAGGTCTAAAATACAGATTTAAAGTATTTGTCTTGAAGACATGGTACAAGTCCTAGGGACATCGTAGAAGTTTGACAGACGCGGTAAAAGTTCTGGAGACATAAGAACTGTTTATACTATTTCGACTCAGAAAATCTGTGAAATGTTTTTTCCTTTTTGCTAGATGGTTTTTTTTGTATTGTGTCAGTTTCTTGGTTTTCTGTTATTGTTGACAGCTGTTGATTTAAAAAATGCTCAATAAAAACAAAAGGTTTGAGACATAATAAAAGTTGTAGAGACTTAGTAGAACTTCTCGAGGCGTAGTAGGAGTTGTAGAGAAGTGGGAAGAGTTCTACCGATGCAGTAGAAGGTTCTAGTGAGATGGTAGAAGTGCTGGTGCTGTATTCGAAGTTCCTCTTGCGCGCCCAAGGTGAGACTCACCCATGGTAGCCGAGAAGATGACGATGCCGAGCACGTTCATCTGTTGGCTGCTTCCCGGGCTGGTCTTGTACGTCACCTCGGGCGCCGGCGTCAACTCCAGCAAAACGGTTCGTCCTTTTCCATCGCTCTCCCCGGGCACCACGTACACAAAGTTGGGGGTCGCCGTCCGGGTGGGCACCTTCAGGACTTGCGCCAGGTCCGTCTTGTACTGAACACGAAACGGGAAGCGTGAGAACGGCAAGCGCAAATAGGCGAGCGGCCGGCTGACGCCTACCTGCTGGAACGTCGCTTCGATCAGATTGGACGGGACCATGTTCCTGTGGGCGGAGCAGCGAGCGGTCACGTGAGGGCTCAATGAACGTGCGTTCATCTGTGATGTCACGGTTCAAAAGTCCATAAGGGGCGTGCCCGGCCTGCACGCCGCACGAGAGCGTGGCGCCAAGGTGGAGATCGTCGGCACTAGAAGCTAAGCTGGCACTAAAAATATAACTGTTAGCCGAGCAGCTAATTGGATTCGCGTGAGAGCGAGCGTGTGTGTGCAAGTATGTTTTTGTGTTAGTGTGTCTGCGTGTCAGAATCAGAACCAGAATCATCGGTATAAGTTTCTGTGTGATGTGTGCGCATGTATTTATGTGTGTGTTGTTAGCAAGCTAGCATCTGCTCGCGAACCTAATTAATGTGTTGGCAATGGTGGGAAAAGGTCAAAGGTCAAAGTTTACGTTCGACCAGAGGCAGAGCTAAGAACACCGTGAGCGTGACAACAAAACAAGGGGAGGGGTTTGCGGACGCGACCTGATGAGGTCGAGGAGGGCGTCGGCCGAGGTCACGACGGGCCCGCCGCCCAGCCGGTCGCTCTCCATGTCGGTGCCCACGCCGGGCTTGATGATGACCACGAGCACGATGCCCACCACCACCGCCGTGAACGTCGTCCACAGGTAGTACGTCACCGTCAGCACGCCCATGCGGCAGCACGCGCGAGACTCCATCGACGACAGGCCCGACATCAAGCTGCGTGCACGCCAAATACACACACGCACGCAGACAAAACACACGCACGCACGCATGCGCCAACACACACACACACATACAAACACAGATCCAAAACATACACACATTCAAAAGCAAAGACACACGTACACACGGATGTGCACAGCACACACAAACACGCCACACGTGACCGCACGCGCACACAAACGCACGTTAGCGCGGGACGGCGACGAAGGGGAGGAGCCCCGACGGCGCGCCGAGGCCGACCTGGACGTGATGAGCGGCAGGATGAGCATCTTCAGCATCCTCATGAGGAGCTCCCCCGGGAACGAGAAGTAGATCTTGGCCTACGTTTCGAAACATTTCAAAGTTGAACAACGCTTGCGGAAAGCACTCGGAAGGGAAGGGACGCTTTTCGACGTCGGCGTACAAACACTCGCGTCTGCCCGCCTGGCAAACGTCACAGTTAACAATCGCGGCAATCTGCGCGCGCACACGCGGTGTGTGTGTGAGAACTTCCGCACTCGTGCTGACTGACATCATTTCTCAGCCAATGAGGCGACCCGCTGGGCTTGACCAAGTTCCAACGAACGAACCGCTCGAACGCATTCATTTCAAAACCGTAAGGTAAGCAAAGCTGCGGTGCGCTAAAAGGTGTTAGCAGCATTAGCGAGTGCTGTTACAGAGATTGCCCGCAAAGGTTTTGGCGTGTTTGGCCGTGTCGCCCGCCCGACCCCTTTGACACGTTTGTGCATTTTGCCGGCTTGCCGACGAAATGCCGCCCTCGCGCAAATGCGGGACGACACGTGAGTGAACCCGGAAAAGGGAGAGCTGACTTCCTGCGTTTGCGAGCGCGATTGCAGTTTAGGGACGCCGAACATTTTGCACTGCATTTTGGGTGTTTTAGGCAATGCCGCGAGTATACCAATATTGTATACCAACACACCAATAGCGATATTCTTTTACTGTATGGTTGTACTTCGGCGCTTCAACGTAACAGAACATCGGCTGTCGCGGACGACCCCCCGTTTGTCCGTTAAATCGAGGTTATTCTGGATATCATTTATGTCTACAAATATGATATGTACGTGGCGCACGGCGGTCGACCGGTTAGCGCATCCGCCTCGCGGTTCTGAGGTCCGGGGTTCGATCCCCGGCCCCGCCCGTGTGGAGTTTGCATGTTCTCCCCGTGCCCGCGTGGCTTTTCTCCGGGCGCGCCGCTTTCCTCCCGCAGGCGTGCTCGGTTAATCGAAGACTCGAAATTGCCCGTGAGTGCGAATGGTTTCAATGTCCCCTGCGATTGGCCGGCGACCGGTTCCGGGTGTACCCCGCCTCTCGCCCGCAGATAGCTGGGATTGTCACCCTTTACTGAAGTCTAAGCAAAACAATCACCTCGGTTGTACAGAAGTGAGAGAGACAGAGAAGCGAAGGAACGCAAAACAATTATCTTTGTCGATAAACAGCGAGTAGTCACAACTTGGGACAATAAAGCACGCGAAGGTTGTATGAAAGTAATAGAAGTCATATTTGGTACATATAAACAACATCCATTTTCCGACTCAGCCGCGGAGGGGAACGGAAGATGAACGAACAAACGAACGAACGAACGAACGATATGTACGTCAACGCGAACAAAGCCCAAGCGTGGGGTATCGTCATCTTTGGTGGCGACGAACAGATTTTCAAGGCCCCTTCGCCGGAAGTCGGTTGCACACATCGCGGCTTGTCGCCGAGGTGTGTTACGCACACACGTGGGAATGCTTTTCAATTGTGAACAAAATGCAAAATAGCGCCTCTCTCCTTACAAACGTGTTACGTCGTAGCAATGATGAGAGGAAACAGGAAGCGGGTGACACAGTTAGGTGGCACGCGACAGGAAACAGATGGAGCGGGTGGGATTAGGCTCCGCCCTCTGCCCCCATTTACCCGCCTCCCGTTAATCTCGCCGCTGACAGGAAGTAGGACGTTGTGTCACCACATTTGTTTTGACAATCCCTAACACATTCGTTGTTTGGCCGACCTGACGTGTACGTTGTTATTCAGTCATTCCATGAATGTTTTGGGGGGGCGCTTATTGACAATATATGCCCCCCCCCCATTCAAGAATATTTTGGGTTCAAAAAAAAGGTGGAGGCGGCTTCTTCCTGTTAGTTTAGCCCGCACGTGAGCCAGCGCTGCAGTTTTAATCCACTTAAAGCGGACTAACCATTTAATGTCGCCGACTCACCTGGCACACGGGCACGACAGCAACAGCAACAGCAACAACAACAACAACAACAACAACAACAACAACACATTAGCACTTCCTGTCTGAATCCTAGCTTACTCCAGCACACAGCAAACTAACTAGCTTGGTCGGGATTTAATCGGCATGTTAGCAACGAGCTAACTGTAATGCATGGGTGTCAAATATACCCAAACTGGCCTGCTCGGATGTCGGAGGCCGGGGGTCTGCAACCCACGGTTCCAGAGCCACGTGTGGCTCTTTCGTCCTTCTGCTGTGGCTCTCGGTGACTATGGAAAATAAATCGAGTATTTCATCCATGCATCCCTTTTCTGCACCGCTTATCCTCACGCGGGTCGCGGGCCCTCCGGAGCCCATCCCGGCCGGGTACGCCCTGAACCGGTCGCCGGCCGATCGCAGGGCACATTTCTCCAACGTAATGGTAAACGTGCAGATTACGGCGCCTTCCCAGTCGGCAAACGCGCGGCACCGACGTGGGCCAGAGGGAGGCGTGTCGACCGGCCGAAAAGCCCGTATTTCCCAGCTTCGTGAAACGTCTCAGGGAGGCCGATCTCGTGTTGTGATGTTTATAGAGAGGCGGGATTTCCAACGCACCTCGGGCAAGTGAATGCGGCACTGAGCGAGAGACGCGCCGTTTAGCGGTCGTGCAGGCGAAGAGTCAAACGGCGGACGTCGCCGTACGACGGGAACGGTCCGACGTGAATGAATAACGGTCACCGAAATGAAGAGGCCGCTGCCCTTCCGGCCTGAATCGTTCGGACGATTTCCGATTCAATGCCGACGTATCGCCGACGAGGCGACGCTTCCCCCGCAACCTCGGGGCGATGGAACTTTTGATGGTGAGCCGACGTCGGTGCGACATATTTTTGCCGACTGGGTGAGAAACGTTAAAATCAAACATTTTGTCTCGTCGATGAAAATATGCGACACCTGGCGCCAAGATTTACGGAGCTATTCGACCTCCGGCAGGTAAACCTGGATAAAGCAAAGAAAGGTTTCTGAAGAAGAGCGAACGTTCGATGCCACATGAACAACATGAAAAGCGAACGTCGTGCGTGAAAATGAAGGCGACGACTTTTACGCCGCGCTGAAGGAAAATATGTTAATTGGCAACTATTTTGCTGCTATGATTTGAAAGCAAGCTTTTTTTGAGTGCAGAAAATAAAATAGGATTCTCTATCACACGTCATTGAGTTCAGAAATGCGGCACACGACATACCGTTTTTACACAGAGAGATAAAAAAGGTCAAAAGGTCAAAAACAAAAAACAGCTCTAGCGACCGTTCAGTTGCGCAAGTTGTGCAATTTGCCCGTTGTGCTGAAAGCTAAAGTGGTGTGAAAAGACCTTTTGCGCTGTGGTGATCGTCCAAAAATGACTTTGACTTTGTTCTGCCGGATTCCGACCGTTCACGCAAGACCGTTCAAATGTTATCTCCATGTACTTTGTTATGTGTGTTCAAGCGACGGAGGTTAGACCTTTAACCGGGTTTTCTTCCTTATCCGTATCCGATAGTCGATCTTCATCAGAAGTATATTTTTCTATTCCAAATAGCCGACTTCAGCTTTTGAGCCTTTTCCCTATTTGCTGTGAACCGTCGACCGCATCGGTTCTCATGCACACGAGGTCGTTCTTGGTGTTTTGGAAAAGGATACGAAATGTTGGAGTTTATGTGATGAATGATGCTTTGACTTTCTCGCCCTTCTACTGCCCGGGGCCCCGAAACTTTGTTCCTTCCGAGCGCAGCGGAAGAAATTCAAACTTCAACGGCTACGACCTTTTAGGGGAAATTTCCCGATGAGCCTAGATTTCGCCGGGTCGAGGATTTGGCCTGGCGTCGAGCGCTAATGCTTCAGGACTTTCAAAATCACAGCAGCTGTTTGAACCTTTCCAAAACGTGCGCCTTTCTGTGACTCTCCCAGTTGCGACCCGCCGATGACGCTCAGTGGCCACTTCCAGTTCGAAGGCTCGCAATTCTGATTACGAGGAGGAATGTCCTCGTTTATTGCTCGGGCCTACGCGGCGCTTCTATATCTATAGCGCTTTATCGACACGATGCGGTGCCCAAAGCGCTTTCCAAAGCCTCCCACTCGCCCACTAATGGGCGACTACTGCCAGGACCGCTGGGAGCAAGTCAGGGTTCAGCGTCTCGCCCGAGGACACTCGGACACCCGGAGCTGGGATTGGAACCGGCGACCCAGTGGTCCGCCCGCACGTCTACGGATCCAACGGGAATATTTTCCATTGCATCAAAAAGCAAACGTATGCTTCCGTGTCAACAAAATTGGAATGGAAATGAGCAGACAGAAGAATAAATCTCATTTTCTGCCCCTTTTATTTTTGGGACAGGAAAATGTTTCCATTTTCCTTTGCGCCTCTCTATCCAAATAAATCCAAATGACTCATAATTATTCAATAGCCCGGATTTAGTTCGCTTTTTAAAATGTCATCATTGAGCTTGCCAATTTTGTTCATTTCGGTTGTTTCTAAATTCGTCTGTATTTTTGGGTAGGATATTTTTCCTGCAATTTTTCAAAGCAACTGAATCCTGGAATTTCAGGAGCTTATATTTGATCAATAGTGGGCGCGAGAGATCCGCGCGGCGGCCGTCACACAGGAAAAGCAGCGAAAGATTCAACGCGGCTCTCGGCTCTCGGCTCGACGGGCCAATTGCGGCCGCTACCTGCGTGGAGAGCTGCGTGCCCCTCAGCACGAAGCCCAGCGTGCAGCCGGTCAGCGCGGCCATCGCCGACAGCGTCAGGAGGCCGTTCCTCTTGGCGAAGTTCCGCAGCGCCCGGCGGACGTCCCGGCTCGCGGCGGCGCGGACGACGGAATCGAGGCGCGCCGCCATTCCTCCTCCGTCTGCGGCCGCGCAGGACGAGCGTTCGGAGCGAGCGTCCTCCTCGCCGCCGCCGGCCAGCAGAAGCTCGTCCATGACGGAAGAAACGGCACAACGGGAAGCGGGAGCTCGGCGGCTTCTCCTGCGGGAGGAGCGGGATTAACTCGGCGGATTTAGCGAGGCTAAGAGGCTTAGCCTCAGGTACCGCGCTCACGCTCTTCTTCTTTCTTCTGCGGACCGGGTTCAGAGGTCCTTCAAAGCGTCTGGGAGGACGTCGGGAAGTCGATCGATTGTCGATGAGAGAGACGACAAATCTGTTGGCAACGATCATTGACTGCGCGCCCGTGCGTTTCGGCGAGAGACTCTCCACGCTTCGCTTTTGAGCCGCAACGAGTCATTCGTTGCTTTGCAAGTCACGAGGACGTCTCGAGTCTTTGGCCTCAAATCCCGAGTCGAGTCTCGAATCTTTGCGCTCAAGTCCCGAGCCAAGCCCGACACTCATTTTACCGACGAAATAAAAATAGATTTTTGGGGGGTATTCATCTTATTCATATATTAATATATCATATACTGCATTTATATATTTCATATTTTCAAAATCATCCAATTGTTATTCATCCAAACGAATGTACTGAACCTTTCTAAGTTTTTGCACCTTCAAGGGCAATCCTCAAGGGGGCGCTCAGTTTCTTGCCCCTTCAGGGTTTTCGGTTATCCATCCTTCCATTTTCTGTGCCGCTTCCCCTCACTATTCTATGCTATGACTTACTTTTTCTCACTTTATTTCTGAAGTAACATTAAACAGACCTGTCGCAAATAACAATTTGCATCCAGTAGTAATCGAGTATTCTACCGACAATTCTATCGGAATAACCAAATAGAAGGAGAAAATGTAGTTTGCTCGGTTAAAGAGCAATTAGGAATGCACAAGAGAAAATGAGACGCTCACTTCGTATTCGTAAGTAACGGCCAAATGGTTTCCTCTGAGATCATCGACAGTATTTTTCTTAAATGCACATTGGGCATGTAGCGGCAAACTGCATTTTTTGGTCGACAAAACAAATAAAAATACATTTCAGTGTGAGCGTGGGATTATCCAAAACATACGGCATTCGTGCAAAAAGAGAGAACAAGTTTGCCATCTTGTTACGAAGGTACAACGTTATCCAACTGTGCTACCTCGGTCAGAACACTAGGGGGCACCGTGTCAAATAGGACGTCACCGCGAACCGGTCGCCAGCCAATCGCAGAGCAATGCGTCGCGATCTCAATCCGATTGGAAATCTGCCATTGGGGGAAAGAAGCCTGCAAATGTGGCGAAGATCTTGAACGAATTGCAAACCGCTTCGAGATGGATGCCACAAAATGTTGCGGAGGGCTGGCAAGATTGCTGCGCGTGCGGTTTCCTTTGGCGAATACAATTTTCTTTGTGAAATGACTTTGGAACTCCAATTCAAAGATTCGTTTCCATTTAGTTCTTCTTCTCGAGGTGATGCAAAAAACGAACGTCGAGCACAACTGCATCATGAAAACATGTCGGTCTTATTTTTATTTTAAATAGCAAGTCAGCTCAATAAATTGAAACTATTGAACTTTGTCTTCATTGGTGACAACTTGTTAGCAATTAATGTTGAGCGAGCAGCAGAGACAAAATCTTTTAATTGTTCAAAACACATCGGAGCCTCAATCGTTCGCCTCGGCGCGCATCCGCGGCGTCATTTTGGGAGGACGCCGAAAAGCGCACGGCGGTCGGGGGGCGCGGGTGCGGGTGGGGCCGGGGTGTCGTTCGTCAAGGGGCGTGACCGGCGGCGGCGTGGAGGCTCCTCTCGTGCGGGAATTGCTGGGTGACCAATTAAACTTCCTTCCGGTCCTTCCAGCCACAACAATCGTCCCGAGGTCAAAGAAAAAGTCTCTGGCTGGCTCCTCCGCTCAAATGTGTGCTGCCTGCAAAACACCACACACATCGTCGTCGTCGTCATCATCATCAAATAGTAGCGGAGATGGGGGGGCTCGTTTGAGCATCATCGCGATGCGTACGCGCGCAACGGTCCCATCGCAGGTGCGGCGGACCGGATGGAACGTAATGCATCGAGTGCAATATTAAAACGGACCCGTTTCGACATGCGAAAAAGATTCAAAGACGCCACATCTGCTGCTGCATTTCCAATTTCGCACTTCAGAATAAAACCGGGCGGGCAGCAGGAGCGCGCGAGGTGCGTTCAGGGACACTGCGTAAATGGGAGTCAATGGTTTCTTTTGTAACATACAGTACATAATTACAAAAATAGATTACTTGGAAATGTATTCGTATCAGAAAGCTTCAGTTAAAGCACTGTACGATCACACTGTGATATGGAATTGATTTTGTTTTGTAATACAAGAGTAGATCAATTCTTTTCTGAATCTCGTCAGCCAGAGCGGCGAGGAACGCAAAGGTATCAATGTCCTTGCACCGTCGTTCCTGTCGTACTGCGTTGCGCGTTTCTGTTTGCACGTTAAAAGTCCGGTTTTTGTTTGAACGCCTCCTTTGAAAAAACACCATTCACGTTTTTGAGATTGTAGGGTGAAAGCTGCAGCTGGCTACTAGTGTGGACTGAATGCCTGGCAACAATTGGAGAAATGAAATGCCAACATTTGGCCCGTAAGAGCCCGTCAGCAACATATTGAGAGAGAGAGCGAGAGAGAGAGAGAGAGAGAGAGGCCAAAAAAAAAAAAAGGAGCACTATGAACCAGTTTCCTGTCGTACCGGTGAACCGACTCAAACATTTGAATTATGAACTGAACTAGCTCCTTTTTAGAATTCTTAACTGAACTTTGAAGTCGTTCAGGTAGAAAATGAACTTTCTCAACACTGTCCCCGTATTACTTCATGTTGCAATATAATATTTGATATATGAGCTAGTGTAGGTATTGCTCGAATCCATTTTTAGAAAGTGACTTAAGAATGGGCCAATTGCTTTATTCCATTATTTTTCAAGATCATCAATATTTGGAATGAATAAAAAGAAAGTATTTGAAGTTTTCATTCCATTGCTTTTCCTGATGTTTGGGAGTTTTGTCGTTTCAGTACCGATATTGAGGTACTTTCCGCAAATACAGTACGGAAGTCGGAATTTTGGTCTCGTGCCGGTACTCCCCGAGGTGCAAATTTGATCCGAAGGCAAAGGGCAAAGGGGCAAAGGGGCATCCCCTCAGCCGCCCGCCCGTTCTGTTCAGCGATTCGACGTGCCCGTTCCGTTCGAGCACGTTTCACAGTGACCCGCTCCGCCAAAAGAGATGGGAGGCTAACCATCACCGAGACAATTTCACCATTGCAACAAGAGTCGGCGGCGGTCGAGTCTCCGCCCCCCTTCGGAGCCCCTCCCGCTCTCCCTCCCTCCCCGGCGCCGTTTTCCTAACCCAAATTTCTTGTATCGGCACCCTCCGATGACAATAAAGGTTTCTGTTCTCCGTTCAATGTGATTGTTTTCCAAGTGCGCCATCAACAACATCGAGCCGACTGTCTTAAAGCTGCGCAAGTCTAAAGGACGTAGGTACGTGCTGCGAGTCTGCGAACGGCTCAATCGGATAAGGATCCCTTGATTGCTTCGCAGATGCATGAATAATTGGATCGATTCGAAAGGTAACACGTCATTCGCGGTCAACCAAATCATTTGGACGACGAAAACGGCACACAACTCGAACACCTTGTGTGACAGGCGACATTGGCCCAATGTGGAAATGTCCCCATGAAGTCTTCGTTTGCACTGGAACCTATGCTAGGACCCAAGAAACATTTCTTTGAGACGATATTTGATTCAAATCAAATCTTCCTGTGTGACTGTTTGAAGCTCGACTTGATCAAATTGGGTTTTTCACTTTGGAAGTACTCGAATTCACTCTGAAAAAAGTGGTACAGGTGCACCCGAGGCAAAAGAGCGACTGCTTTGGAAGCGTCAAACAACTGCCATTGACGAACTGGGTCTTGTGACTTGGGTTGGGAATTGAGACGGACCGTTCATCATCATTCCGTGATAAGTAGTGCTTCGCCGCCTGGTTCCGTATCGATTCGAATTGGCAGAAGAAGAGAAATCATACAAACGGCTGTTTGCTTTTTCTCTTTTACATCTTCAACTTTGGACAGAAGATACAGCAAATCCAATACGTACTCAGAATCTGTAATGTATCCTTGGAAGGAAGACGAGCAGCGACTTGCTTCTTCTCGAAGTACGACTACATACTACCAAGTATACCCAAAGGCCAGAAATCTTCCTGCAGCTTTGCTTACCTTTCACGATACGGGAGAGGAACTTGTCGAGTGAAAGGAAAACAGCGAGGCCAAACAGAAGTACGGCACACCAAAAACTAACGTGCTGAACACATTCATCGGTGCTCAGTTCCGTAGGGGAATCGGGTCGACCCACCACCGCAGTACTTTCATCCCGAGATGATATAGAATGTCTCATGTTTCAAATGACGGGCACTTTTGCTGCTCGTCAAGAATCATGACAGACGCGGAATCGACATCTGTAAACGGTCCGGAGTGTAACGGAGTGAATTTCCCAACGCATCCCGTATCATATCAGTTGCTAGCGCGTCCGCGTGAGGGCATCGGACTTAGCGGCGGCTGTATTTCTTGCAACGCCACCTTATGGAGCACATCTCCCAAGCTGCGATGTCAAGGAAAGGCCGAGTTACTCTTTACTTCAAGAAGGAAGTGATCACCGTTGTTGTCAGAAGGGAAGCGCAGAGCAGCTTGCGAATTCCACATACACAACGCTCATGTGAGATTATGGAGGAAATCCAACAAAACGTTCCTACCCAGTCAGACCGTACCATTTTCAACAGCGCTATTTAAATGTTGTTCTTTGCTAATCTGAGAACGGGAGACGAAATGGTGAGCAGGCGACACCAACGTCAGCGCATGCACACGGAGCAGAACATTTGTTCGAAAAACCTCCCAAAATACGCAGAATAGCAGCAAATCCCTGCTGCGTATTATACATAGGTGGAAGGGAAGATCTGGTTTTGGGGGTCGATCTCGGGAGTGCATATTACACTCCGGAGTGTATTATACACCAGAAATGAACACTGAAAATAGTTGTTGCAACTCTACTTGAAACTTTACAGTTAAGACTGAAGACTTCCTTCTGACACATGTGAGACTTCCTCCCACCTCTGGCTAGAAGCATTTTTTGTTGTTGTGATATGTTTGAAGGCGTCCAGTGGGCGGATTTACCAGACAAGGGCGTCACGGCTGCTCCTCATTTCCGGCGCTCGGCGTGCGATTGCGTATTTGACTCCTCAGCTGCTCGATGAGTTCTGGATTTTGCTGTTGCATCTGCTGAGCAAACTGCTGACCTCTACACTCCCCCCCCCCACACACACACACACACACACACACACACACACACACACTGGTTAGCATCATCGTGTGCTTGCTAGCATCCTTCCTGAGAGCAACGATGACATCACATTCAGTTTCACATGACCGATGACTTTATCCATCCATTTTCCGTATTATCCTTCTCACGCGGGCGGCGGGCGTGCTGGAGCCTCTCCCAGCTAACTCTGGGCGAGAGGCGGGGGTACACCCTGAACTGGACGCCAGTCAATCGCAGGGCACAAACAACCAAGCGCACTCCCATTCACACCTACGGACAATTTAGAGTCTTCAATTAACTTCGCATGTATGTTTTGGAGATGTGGGAGGAAAGCAGAGAAAACCCACACAGGCGCGGGGAGAACATGCAAACCCCACGCAGGCGAGGCCGGGTTTGAACCCGCAACCTCACAACTGTGAGGCACATGTGCTAACCGGTCATCCACCGTGCCACTTGACATCAATTTATGACAACATTTTGGGGGTTAGGGTTAAAATTAAAATGAGCCCCCAAAACATCTTTTTGGTTTTGCATTTTGAATAAAGAATAACAGCTGTATAAGGGCTAAAAAAAACATGAGAATGTAAAGAAATAAACTTGTATAAACTCCGATTCAATTCATTGTGTAAAATGTAGAGAGACCCAAATCACACATCCAAACGCACACAAGAATAGTCGAAAAGGAACAAAGACTGTTTTCAAATGGCCAGCAATGAGTCTTGATCTCAATCCAATTGAAAGTCGTTGAGGGAAGCTGAAATCTGCCATTGGGGAAAAGAACCCTGCAAATGTTCAAGCGCTTGAACAAATTGCAAAGGAAGAGTGGGACGAGTGCAAAACGTTTGGAGGCTGTCATCGCTGTGTGCAATTAAAACATATGAAGGAGGGCTGCCAATATTGTCGCAGATGCAGTTTTCTGGGTATTTCAATTACTTTGGAACTGCAATTAAAAGATCGTGACGATAAAAGTTTGGTACATTTCCATTTCGTTCTGTCAAAAAATGGGTGCCAATAATGACGGAGGAGGACCGTACGTTTCGGCACGAACGGTGCCTTCAGCCGTGGCCCAATGGTTAATTAAGCTCATCGCCCGTCAGCGCGGGGGGCCCGGCTTCGAGACCCGACCACCAACATCTCCCGGACTCACGCCTGCGGTGTACTTGAGCAAGACCTCGATACCCCGAACTGCTCCCAGGGCGCTCAAGCTGCTCCAGTGTATTCCACTAACAAGTGTGAGTGTTTTTCTGACGTCTTCCTGAGCCCACGTGCAGGCAATATCCTGAACATAATAAGGCGCATTTTAACGTAGCCATCCCCCAGCCTCCGAGGGTCAAAGGTTACGGTCTTTCAATGTTACTTTTCGGCCTCGCTCCTTACGTGCAGAGATTTTTCCAGATTCTCGGAATCTTTTGACGATATTATGGAGCGTAGATGATGAAATCACTTCATTCCTTGTAATTGTACGTTGAAAAACGTTGGACTATTTGCTCACGCAGTTGTTGACAAAGTGGTGAACCTACCCCATCCTTGCTTGTGAACAACTGAGCCTTTCAGGGATGCTCCTTTTATACCCAATCATGAGACTCACTCATTTCCAATCAACCTGTTCAATTACGGAATGTTCCAAACAGGTGTTTTTGGAGCGGTCCTCAACTTTCCCCCGTCTTTTGTAGCCCCTGTCCCAGCTTTTTTGGAAGGTGTTGCATGCATCAAATTCTAAATGAGAAACTATTTGCCTGGAAAGGGCGGAGGGGAAAAAAAAAAAAAAAAAAGTATTTCCAGCGTATTCCTTTGAATGTAGGTTGAAAAGGATTTGCAAATCATTGTATTCTGTTTTCATTTACATTTTACACAAAACCCCAACCTCATTGGAATTGCTGTTTGTAATAAGAGGAGTGACAGGTGTCAATCAAATGTGTTGGCGCACGTACGCTTGGATGAGTCCTGATAAATCTCCGCCCTGCGCAGCTCCTGGGACTCCACCTCCTCCCGCTCCTCCACCAGCGCCTGTGCCGGCCATCTCGCCATACGCTCCCGACATCATTCCTGACATCCTGACGCACAGCGACACGCCCATCAGGGCAGGTAGGGAAAAGGCACACGCACACACACTCACACTCACACTCACATTTGCTGGACCTGAGGGTTTGTCATCAGTGACGAGGCCTGCGAAAAAAACAAAACCGAGATTAGTATAGTTATAATTATTATTGTTTTAACAGTACATTGGAATCTCCGGTTACCAATTCAATTCATTCCGTGAACCCGTCTGAAAACCGAAACGTTTGCAAATCGGGCCACGAAGTTATAATAATTTGTCCCATTTCTACCACTGCAGCGTAAAACTACAGAACCGGCTAGGGGCATCCCGATCCGATCTTTGAGATCGGATATTGGTCCGACGTCAGCAAAAACATGAGTATCAGATCGGATGGAACCGACTCTCGAATCTCCGATTTGACCACTCTTGTACAAGCCGCTCCAGAACTTCTATCCAGCAGCGCCCACACGGCGTGCAGTGCCCACGTGATCACAACTACCGGTTGCTGAAGTGCTAACATAGTGGCAAGGACTAAGAGTGAATGTTGCTCGGTTAAGTGGTTCGACACTCCAGCCGAGGTTTACTCTGTAACACGAAACATGCATAACAAAAGAAGTACACTCATTGGATGTTCAAATACATCACAGACTTGGTTTCTTTCTTCGTTTTTGGTCAGAAAAAAAAGGGCTAGCTCAAAGCTAAGACAACCAATGAAAAACAACATGGATGAGCTCAGGAAAATTACCATCGAACTCACGGCACTTAGCTAGCAAAATGATGAATATTGGTACACAAACGTTGTGTAAATACATACAAACAGGCAATATAACAATACTCTCTGGCATATTTCTCCAAACTGTGAAAAATGAGTTATATTAACAATATTTGATCTGTGTATCTCTGGTATGCCACCGCCACATACCAGAATGAAAGTGTACACCTTCTTCATAACCTCTAGATGGCGCACAGAATATTGGAATGAGTGTACACTTTTTTTATAACCCCGAGATGGCGGCATACGTTTATAAAATGTGACAGTTTTTTTCTTTTTACATTTTCCTCTATACCTATGTATAAGGCGCACTATTGAGATTTGACAATTTTGGGGGGGAATGCGCATTATAGACGAGAAATTACGGTCCACTCCAGCCACCAGAGGGTTTAAGCGTGCATATTTGCGCAGTTCTTTTTTGATTTGTCAGTTTTGCAGTAAACCAAAGCAAGTTTCAAATAAAAGAGCAGGCTGTTTTGAGAGGCTGGTCCTGCGCTCCAATTCAATCCCTTCAACGTAACCGGCGCGGCGTTCATCGCTCGCGCACATTTTGTTGACAATTAGTGCAAGCTTTGCCGTTTCATCCACAGTTGCATTATAACTGATAAATACTGTACCACAGCACATTTGATACTTCTACACTGTACACTTTTATATACTGTATTTGCTTGACCGGGTGCGTCTCGCTCGCTTAAAACCCGGAAATGCACTTCCAGTTCTATTTACCAAGCCGCCCTCCTCCAAGACGGCACAAGTCCGCTCCCCAAATGCAGTGGGCTTTCTCCGACAAGAAATTGAATCCCTTCATTTCTCGACCCGTCTGAAGCAAAGCTTTGCACAAGACGCGGCCGCGTTGTCACTCCGCCAATTTTGCCAAAATGAGTGGGTGTGTAGCAACCGCCAAGTGGGCAGCGACTTGATAATTACTAGGGGTGGGACTCTATTCAAAAAAAGAATCATTAACTAGACACTTTGTAATTTACTAATCTCAATTAACTGCATTTTAATTGTGTAACAATATTTGTCCTCAAAAGCAAAATGGATTAATTTAAACAGATTATAGTATGGTTTGGAACACAAAATGCGATTAAAATGAGTTTTTAATTGAATTTTTAGGTAATGAATTTGTAATGTCCCAGCCCTAAATATTAAAATGATGTAAACTACGTCGCAAACACACAAGAGGTCTGATCTTGTCGCGTGCAAGGGGTTCAATGAATAAAGCGCGTGGTTGTCAAACGTGAAGCGAGTGACAGACTCATTTTCACCTATAGTACGCAGAAAACCGTAGAAAATGATCGCTGATGTGGTCTCACCATGTTCATGAAACCAGGATTACTGAGCAGTCCAGCCAGGTCCACGCCGCCCATTCCCGCCGTCTGACAAACACACACAGACACTTGTAAACGGGTACAAACACGCAGCGCGAGAGTGCGTCATGTTTACGGGGCTGGTGGCGTCCATCTTGTCCTCGGCGACCTTCAGGTTGGCCTTGTAGGTGTCGTTGTCTGGGTCAAGTTCCAGAGCTTTCTTGTAGAATGTCACCGCCTCAGTGTACTTGTTGAGACTCGCCAACGCCAGCCTGCACGTGACACACACACACACACACACACACACGGTGGACACGGAACGAGTTGTTGTGAAAATATTCTGCCTTCAGAATTGAATCAGAGCCGTAACAGAAGCAGGAACGACGAATGAATGATGGAACTAGGGCCCGACCGATCTGGATTTTTGTCTTTCGGCCGATTCCCATACGTTCTATGATTCAAGATCGATCGCTCGCTCGCTCGCTGGAAGGCTAGCGGCTTCGTGTTTAACTAAACTGGCCCAAATGACACATCAAGTCCATTTGTGAGCGATTAGCGATGGTTTCCTATATTTGTCAACCTGCTTACTGATAATGTTATTTTCGGCTTGAAGTGGAGCCGTTTCTGTCTTTGCGCTGACTCTGCTACTGAATAACTAGCTTATTCAGTTGTCTGTACATGGCCCATCCCATACACATGGGATCATCAGCAATTCCATTCCAGAGTGCATATTAGGCCTGCACAGAATGAGAAAAAAGTGCAATCTTGCAATAGGACTAAACGTGCATCGCTACAAGAGATCATTTGTTACCACGTAGTTCAGGTTGTCTTGGCGATAGCTTTAGTGTGCATGATGTCAATATCGCTTAACGATGAACATTAGATCAATTGTGCAGCCTTATTGTGAATGTGTCCGGCTTAGTCAATCCTTCTGCACAGGACGTCATGTCAGTAAAACTTCAAGAACGCGTCTATCCATAGTTTGTTGTGTCTCAATCTTAGGCCAGCACGCATGTTCCAGAGGGGACTCCCGAGAGGACCGGGACCCTCCAATTGTGTCCAGTTCGCCGATTGTCCGAGCGCGCTACGGGTACCGCTACTGTTCCGCCGGCTCCCTCTATATTGGTATGTGACAATCCCCGGATGAAATGTTCAAAATGTAAACGATCTTACGGTGGCTTATAATAATGAAATATAGTCGTTGAGAAAGAAACCTCGGCCTCGTTGTGGACGAACACCGACTAGGACGCTACTGTATTTGAATGTTGCTCATTCTGGTGATTCTTGGAAATCCCAAGTGAATGGACAAATTTACCTGGCTCAGACATACCAAGGAAGCCATGCTTTGTTTTATAATATGTCAGATGCATTACGGCCCGAAGCAGCAGTCACTTGCTGCTGCGGATGAAACAACCGTGCATAAAGTACAGGCTGGATACCTCAGACTTGAAGGTATTGTTCTGGGTATCCGACATCTCATGAGGCTTTAAGGCTAACGCTCATAAAATGATGGCTATCCATCAATAAGGCAGCAATATCTTGTATCCACACGTATACGTGTACGTACTTGTACAATTGTATTTTTGGTGGCGGTACTTCCTTCCTGTGAAACATTTCCGAAGCACAAATCTACATTTAAAAGCAACACGACGGTGAGTACTCGATATACCGCAGTGTCACGCTGGGTCCGTGTACTCTTCTCGGAGCAGTAAAAGTGAATGAGGTGTGTACTCGCACCTGAGGACTTCATTCTCCTGCCTATTCCTTTTGTCTTTGTTTATATTGTTCAATTGAGGTTTTTGAGGTTATTAACTACTCCGGGAATCTACAAACGAGCATGCTCTATAATCGAGACGCTTTGGACTTTTGTCTCCAGTACATTTGAACGAGCTTTCATCAAGTGGGTTGGCACTCAATGTCACGGGGAGCATTTTTGTTGACTCGGTTTTGATGAGATTCCTTGGTTTCGTGGCTCCCCACGGCGCGCATCAACTGGGCCGGTGTGTCCGTGACTCCTGGGGCACTTTTCCCCCCCAGTTCGCCCCTGGCCAAATGGAAACCTGAACGGCGGTCGGCAAACACGGCGTTCATCCGGACGTACGAAGGCGCATACCTAGCGTCTCCAGACAGATTTTTGTCCTGAACGAAACCTGGCACTCTTGAATGAAAATGAACTTTCGTTCACTGAACTCGTTCAGGTGCAATGGCTGCATTCTGCACTGAAAACTGTTACATATTCTTTGTTGAAAAGTAGTGCAATAAAAATAAAGACGTTTCCCTAACATGAAGAATAATCGTGAATACAATATTGACAAAAACAATTGCATTTATTATTTTGGACCTAATTATGCAACCAATTGCACTCACCATAAATACTCAAATCGGCAGATCTCAATCACAGATTATCGGTACCGGAATCGGCGGCGAAAACCCTGATCGCAGCACCCCTAATTATACATGGTGTGCACAACACCAAGACCCGAGGTCAAGCATTGTTGGAATGTCAGTACATATTTGAATAATTGTTATGAATTCATTCTTTTAAGCATTATTATTAATTGGTGCAATTGCAATTCTTTGATGTGAGTGAGGTTAGTAGAGTCATCGCCATGAATGCAATTATCCTAATTTCTTAAAGGGTCTTAAATAATACAGACTATAGTCACTAAAACCTAACCGATTTTATCCTAAATATTCTGACAGGGCCACCACTCTGGACCCTGGTATAGATCAAGTTACATTCCCTGCAACAGACGAACTTTATTGTCTTATTTAGACCTATTTGAAGGCTTCACGCGTACTGCGTTACCAACAATCAGTATCTACATGTAAGGTGCAGGTTATGATTTATGTCCACTTGGGGTCGCCATCCTCAAAATCTCCACTCCGGTATTTGTGCCGTTGAGTGATGCGGGTCCTCACCCCATCCTGCCGTAAGCTTTACTGTAGTTGGGGTCGATGCCGATGGCCCGCTCGCAGTCCTGCACCGCCCCCGCGTAATTACCCAGCTTGCTCAGCGCCGCCGCCCTGCACACGACACAACAGCGCACAAGAGCACGCGTGACACCGTTAGGAGAATATCCATTTGCCACAGAAATTGACGTCAGTCACACGCAACACGTACAGGAGATGACAGCATTCCATTCCAAGTTTGTGCAGAAAAAAACAAAAAACAATGCGCTCTCCGGTGAAGGAGGATATACCACGGATACTTTGGAAGCGTAAAAAACTAAAGAAAAAGGAGCCATCGACGGCGAGGGGGGCTGCGCCAGATTTAAATGGTAAATGGCCTGCACTTCTATGGCGCTCGATCTACACCATCAGAGCCCGAAGCGCTTTACAAAGCCTCACATTCACACACTAATGGGCGACAGCTGCCACGCAAGGCGCTGCCAGGCCCACTGGGAGCAAATTAAGGTTCAGTGTCTTGCCCAAGGACACTTTGACATGCGGACAGTGGGAGCTGGGATTCGAACCGGCGACCCTTTGGTCACTGGACAACCCGCTCTACCTACTGATCCACAGCTTCCCAAAAGAGAGAGAAAGTAGATCCAACACAGCGTGGCGGCACGCTGACCTGTTGCAGTAGTAGACGGCGTTCTGCGGGTTGATGCCGATGGCTTTGGAATAAAACTCCACGGCGGCGGCGTAGTTCTCCACCTTCATGTGATCGTTACCTGCGCGGCAGAGAGTCACGTCAAGCGAGCCGACAACGCGCGGGCCGCACGGCCACGTTACCGTCCGTCTTGAGTCTCTCGGCCTCGGCTCTCTGCTCCTCGCTGACGCCGTTCTTCGTGGCGTCGTTGTTCACCTGCGACTGCAACACAAGAGAAAAAAAACGGCAGCTTCTTCAACATTTCACTCAGAAATCCCCGTCGTCCGTGGCTTCCACGCCATCGTTAAGGCTGCCGCACACCGACCGATGCGGCCCGACCCGACTGACTAGTGTGCAGGATTATGCGCAGCTGTAGCCGATCAAGTGGGTCACGGACCCGGAGTCTGCCCCGAGACAATTATCTCCGTGGAACGAGGCGTCCTACAGCCGTGCCCGGAGACCTGGACGGATGTTCGTGGCAGACGAAATGAATCAAGTTATGCAAAATTCATTCAACACTTCGTGGCAGATGAATGAACATCGCTACTGCTAACTAGCCCCTAAGCTAACTAGCTAGCTTAGTAGAAGCAGATGTTTATTAGCGTGGATTTACACCGGCACAAAACAGACCACGACAACAATGCGGTTCATCCCGGATCCCGGTTCAAGTAAGCCATTGGAAACTACAAAGAAGTGTTTGGCAAAAGCTTTTTCTGGAAGGAGAAGCGGTTGCTGAAGCACACCAGCCAAAAGGCATCAGCTGTCTTGTCTGGTGGTGTGACACAAAAAAACTGCAACCAGGACTTAACCAGGGGACTATAGGAAGTTTTCAAATAAGAAAATTGGATTTTTCATTTGTACGACAAAGGCGTCTTTATTTGGGAATAGTAGAAGGAGTAACGACGAATCCAGGCTCTAGCTCTCCCGGAACGCAGTCGCGAGCGACCCGTCAGTCGGCCGCCGGTTTTGCACGGCGTCGCAACGTCACAGATTATAGCCAATCAAAACACACGTGAAATTTCGCACCCGCTAAAGATACATTGCCGGGTTTTCATCGAGCGAGACAAAGAATGGCCGCCATTGTAAAGTATCCAATGTTGTGTTTCACAAGAACACGCAACCATGTTTAGAATTTCTAATGAAATGGCAAAGCTTGTGGCCAAATTGTATGCGAGCAGTACGTTCTGATGAATGGGAGAGAGCGAGCCTCTTTTCAAATATCCACTCTGGCTTTCATTCTCACCCACGTCCTCTTGACTCTCGCGTCACTCCATCCTTGTTATTTGTTTACTAGATGTGATAAAGTACAATATACCGCATGTGCCACACCAAACGCCTGCACAAGCTCACCGTTCACAGCATCCACACATCCCGCGGCTCAATGTGCGGGGGTGAGTCGCCAACTTGTCATTTGTATGCGACGGGCCAGTCCGATCGGGTTCGGCTTTGTACATTTGTCTTTATGTTCTATATGTACATTTTCTAACTGTCTTTTTTTTTGCTCTAGTATGAGGAAGGAGGAGACAAATTCCTTGAGTGTTTTAACATTAACAGTTAAATCCACAAAAGTTAAACGGGAGCAACTTTTCTTGCACGTTGAAGAGGTTTCACCTTTCATCCATAAGGCTTCTTCTGGAGTTTTTAGGGCACGGGCCGCCATTTGAAAGGTTGCGCTCATTCGGGCACGTCAACTTGGAAAAGGCGCGGGAATTTCAGCCAGTACAAGATGATTGGAGGCATTTGGAATTGAAACTCGTCAGCCGACTAGCTTCCCTAATTCGCAGAACAAGCGAAAAGGTTGGGGAGAAAAGTTGAGATGCTGTTTTACTCCAACTTGAGGGCGTTGTTTTCCCACCAGATTTTTTTATAGACGATATCACACAAAAATCTTCCCCAAAACAGCGGCCCCCCACAAATCAATTTTCTTCTGCTTTTCCAAATAATTGTTAAGATGTACTCCGATTGAAGTGGCCATTCCAACCACACTCCGCATTTTGACAAGACTGTCGTTTTGGAGAAATCTTGTCACGTTGCCAATCTTAGTGATTGGGGACTATGACGCAATCATTCATTCGTTCCTTACACCCGATTCACTACGATGCGATTTTTAGTGCCATCTAGGTCCACACGTTGAAGTGGCCAATCCAGCCACACTCAGCATTTGGTCACGTTGCCAACAAGTTGCTGGTGAAATAGAAATGAGGGGGTTGAGGGGGCGAGGTCTCGCGTCCCTGCTACCTTGTCGTCGGCGGCGGCAGAAGCGAAGATCTCTGGTAACGTCAGCGGGACGGCGAGGCTCTGGTCGTCCGTGGACACTTCGAAGGCCGTCTCCAGACATTGGACCGCCACTGCGGAGGGACACGCTTGAGGAGGAAGGAAGGCGGCACGGTTTGGGAACTGCGAGCGCGGCTCACCTTCCAGGCTCTCCTGCGCTCCCGACGACAGATTCCCGGACTGGAGCTGCTGGTGGAGGAAGCGGATGATGGAGAAGGCGAGACGCTTGTGGTCGGTCATGGCGGCGGAGGTGGACACCGCTGTGTGATTACTGTGAGACAAGCACTCGGCGTTGACTTTGACAGCTTGCACAGCAACAAAAAGAAACGTGCTGGCAATCACTTTTTTTTTTGCACCCGAGTCAGAGTCTTTGACTTTAAGGATCTGCTGATACCTTGACAATGCATTAAGAAAAAAAGAGCACACATACAAATTTTCTAAAAAATAATACGTACACTCTATTATTTGACTAAAAGGAGGCCTTCAGATTATTTTGTGTTTTTTTTTTTTTTTTGTTATCCCGATATTGACCTTTTCGCGCAACGTCTGTAATTAATTAAGTAGAACGACGTCACATTACTATTAACTTTCTAAATATTTGTCACAGGAAAATGCTACGTATACCAGTGGAATCGTTTTCGAAATATCTGTTTGAATAATGCTTTTACACACACCTATCTACAAATATGACCATGTCCACACGAGCAAGGCCACGCGCGAAGCTACCTGCTAAGAAGCTAATTGCTCTTATGTGGCGCATCGACGCGGTCAAATTGACGCCAGCCGAGTTCAATATGAAAGTTGACCGTTTGTTGTCTTACCAAATGTCTGAGTGTTTCAGCCGCGGTGAGACAAATGTTGACTTTGTTGTTGGTGCTCCTTCCGCTCGCTCGGCAAAGCGAACCCAGTAACAGCTTACCGGCGCGTTGTTATGACGTCACAAAGTACCACTTTAGCGTCTTCGTGAATCCCAAAGCGTTTTGAGGCGGTGTTTCCATTACTTCCGTATACTTTGGAGTATTTGAAAACGTTTGCTCGGTTAATCAATCACGAATCGATCGTGTTTGAAATATCGCTGCGCCATGAATACTCCAAGACGACAGGTGGCGCCCCCTCCCTAAAAAAAGGCCGTTGCAATCAAACACTCAAACAAGAAGACGTTCTGCGACGTAGCACGTTTCCTACGAGGAGGAGGAGGAGGCAAGAGTTGATCATCTTTTGGCCACAAAAGTGGACTTTCGCTGATTTACGAGTGAATTTGACGGGGGAAAGCACGTCAATAAACGGTGACGCCAAAGTCCATGTAGCCAGCAGAAAAGGTAACAAACGCACACAGTCGCCTAAATGAGGATTTAACGCTCATTTAAGATCGATAGTCCATTTTGTGCCCATCTTTAGGAGAAAGAATGTGACGTGTTGGGCATTTAGTGAGCTGTTGCGCAGACACATAGATGATCGACATTTCAAACGATAGGTGTACACTAACTACATCCAGTCTCTTGTGGTTCGGGTCGCGGGTTTAAGTGGCGCGGGGCGTGGGTGCAGTACACCTGCCAGGACTGGTCTCCCGTCAGTCACATTGTCGACAACGTGCTGATGTTTTGGGAAAGTGGGAGTAAGCTGGCGTGAACACGCACACAGCAAGGCCGGAGACGAGCTTCCAAACAACACGCGGTCGCCGTGCTGCCCGACGACAAATCGATTTGGTTTTTTATGATAAAGTGGTGCCGTGAACACTGTGACGTCATGAGCACGCGTGTCCCATCCTCCTCCTCGCAGCCATGAACGTGAGTTTGAAAAGCAAGAAGCGCGTGGTCCTCCCCAGCAGACCCTCTCCGCCCAGCGTGGACCACATCCTGGAGGACGTCAGCGGCGCTGAGCCCGGTGACCCGGTCTTCCGCATCCTTCAGCGGCCCCAACAAGGTCTGCCCCGAACCTTTTGGCGCTTTCACGAGAAGCCATACTTTCGGCCTGGTACTAGAGTTGTTTCGTTCAGAAGAACGAATCTTTTTAGTGCACGAACTGCACTGAATCAGTTCGTGAAATGATCCGTTCTTTGAGTTTGACGAGCGAGTCGGCACTGCTTTTAGCGTTCTGTCACTCGCTTCTGAATCTTCGGCGAATGACCAATGAGCAGCCAGCGTGCAGGCGGGGGCGGGACTTAATTAAACGTACTGCCGTAAGGAATGACGTACGACGCGGTGAACGTACTCATGACTGATTTGAACCGCAAGTTCTGCTGTCACTAGCAGCCGTTTCTTCAAGCTAACGGCTAACGTTGAGACGGTGGAGCACACGTTTCAAATAAATGTAAATACGCACGCATGCACGTCATTCGCTCTGTGTCTCTAATGCGATTATGAAAGCATTTTATTTCATCATAATAATACATCAAAGTTATAGCGCTTCTCAAGACACTCAAAGACGCTTTCCACTCATCAAAGGGCAATAACTCTCAGCAAGCTCTCGACCACCCGGCTTCGGTTGTGGCTCGTCAACACGCGTGCAGCGAGCTCAGCTAGCAACCATCCTTCCGCGTCCCCTTCCGCCTCGCTAGGCTCTCGCCGGCCGGCGTGACTTTTCCGCATTCCGCCGGGCTTCCTGCTCACTCACCTTACTGTTATTGTCATCTGATTAGTGCAAAGCGCCTTCGAGTGTCTTGAGAAGCGCTGTCGAAGTTTAATCTGTTGTTGTTAGGAATATTCTGAAATCAAAAGCTTGAATTCTCATCGCATTGGAGACACAGAGGCAATGATATGTATGTGTACGTACATACGTCGTTCATTCATTTACATTGACTTTAAATGTGTGCTTGTTCTCATGTGCTTGACAAGATTAGCTGTTCGCTTGAAGAAACGGCCGCTAGTGAAAGCTATCCCCGCGAGGACGTCAGGACTTGCGGTTCAAATCGCTCATGATTACGTCAGGAACGAATCACTCATCATACGAATACGTCGCTCCTTAGCGGATCACGAACCAAGAAGTTCAAGGAAGAATCACTCGTGTCTTAACGGCTAGCGAACGATAAGTTCCACGAACGATTCACTCTTCAGTTCTTCAGTACAGTACAGCAGTTGGGTCCTTTGGTCTGAGGTGCGCTAAGAGTGAATTTGGGTTCAGTCTCTCTGCGCGGCCCGCTGCTGATGAATGTAAGTTACATTTTGTTGTCATGTGCACCTATAATGCATTTGAACCTTTATAGATAAATTTAAGCAACAACAGGAAACTCTGAAACAATTCAATTTCCCCCCCAAAAAAAACCTTTTGTAAACTTAAACGTTTCAGTACTTTTTACACAAGTTGCTGTTTGACAACAAGGAGCTGAGCTGTTAAAATTCACAATTATGTGCGTTGACGTCTGCAGTGTTGATGCGTTGCTTATGTATCACATGGATTGCAAACACTTTGTGGAACCATATTTTATTTTCTAATTGCATTGCTACTAGCGTTGACACGAAGACAATGTTGACGTTGCGTTGTTTTGTCGTTAGCGGGCGAGGCGGAGCGGACCTTCCGGCAATGTCGGCGCCTCGCCGACGTCAAGCGGCAGCTGCAGGAAGTGGAGGCGGTCCTCCTGCGTCAGCGGGACCACCTGAGGGCGACGGGACGTCGTCTGGACCGCGATGTGGCGGAGGTCAAAAGTGGACTAGGCTGACTGCTCTGGAGCTCCGCCTTCGACCTTTGACCTCACCGTGACGGTAGAAGTTGACTGGAGGGACGAGGGAATGCAAACGTTGTTAATGAGGACGCCCCCTGGTGGCTGAAGGCTGCTTGCACATACAAACCTCATCACACTCGTATTATTTTCATATGATTATTAAAGGGATATATGATGGAAAATTTTCTTTTTAATGTGTTTTATACAAATAGTTAAATAGTTTGACACACAAACAAAACAAACAAATCAATCGTGAGTAATCTGTTTCTAAGAATGTGTGAGCGAGCCCTTCTCAATTTTGGATTAATTGTCATGTCACGATTCGGCGCCCAGTTTCTCAACCAACGGCAGCTCGGATCTCGCAAGTTCCAGAGCGAAAGACCCACTATCATCATGTCAAAACCAAAAAGGGTAAGTAGAGCTGCAGTGTAACCAGCATGCCATCATTCAGGTTGCGATTGCTGGAGCTGATCCCAACTGACCTTCAGGCCAGAGTGATATTAGTTCTGGATTTTACATTATAGGCCGTTTTTAATTGTTTTTTTCAAATTCAGTTTGTTTGTTTTTAGAACAGAAGTGTTAGTTTAGATTTTTTCCAAAATGCTGCTTCTAGAGTCTTTATTAGTTTTTGTTTTCTTTATGCAGGGTATTTGTCAAGTGAGAGTTGGAAGAACTCAAGAAAGAAATTCAATTTTAAAGATGTATTAACGTACTAACAGATGAACAACCATCCACAAATCAAATTCAGGTCCTGTGTAATTTGAAGCCCAGTATGAGCGGTACATAAAACTGCTTGTAAGGTCCGAGTAGATGCATCACAACGTACGTAAAAGAGACACCTTTTTAAAAACGTTTATATATTGAATTTACATAGCCTTCTTTCCATTATTGTAGAAAACGCCCTTATTTGCAATGTTTTCCTTCTCTTTAAGCTAAATTGCAAACTTCTCAAGGGGACTTTGAGGTTTGTGGTTGTTCTCCCCCCCAAACACACCCATTTCCCGCTTGTATCTGTCATAGATTCGATTACATTTAGATGGCGAGATAGATTAGATTAGTTAGACAAGATCGATAGATAGCCCGGTTATACAATTTGTTCATATATGTCCCAAGAAAGGGAAGCACTTGTTAGCTGGCGACGGGTTTCGGGCTGAGTTGAGTGCACTTCTTGTGTCAACCATCAAATCCGTCAGCCGGGAGCCGGCGGTGACGTCATTGGGCAGCGGGCGATCAAAGTGCGCTGCCCGGTTCGAGGCGACGCGCGTACAAAAGACCGAAAAATCGCAAACTGTTCGAGCTTGCTTGTTCCGTACGGCCGTACCGAAATAGCCCAGAAGGTCACACGTGAAATTGCCAGCCCGATGGTTGCCATGGTAACAGAGGACCGTGGGGCGGGATGAGCGATGGTGTGCGACACGAGAAGGATCCGCCCCTAAAATGGCCCAATTACACACAGCCAAAAATATGCTGTAAAAATGTGTCGTTCTTTACCCTTGGGGTATTTTGACAAAAGCATGTTCTAACACACCGGGGGACTCGATGAAATTGTGAATAAAACACGTCTCTTTTAATGTCAAAATAAACTAAGTAATAAGTAACACTTATTAGATAAGTCAACAAAATAAATGATCACAGCTGAATACAGTATTCCTACTTATGTGTACGCTTGGTGATGACATCTGACTTTGAGGACTTTTTATTGGGTGAAAACTTGACAAATAAAAATGTCAACGTCTTGCCTATTGCACACGGCGCCGCCGCCATGCTCACGTGCACAAAAAAAATGCAAAGTCATCTTTTTATGTTTGGTTGTAAACAAACACGCAATAACGAGGTCGTCTTTCCACAACAATGGCTGACACTCTCATCATGTTTGGCAAAAAGAAATTCAAGTAGTAAAGCTTGAAGAGAAACACTAACGGGAGGCTCGTAAGTACATGAATGTTTACGGGTTAGCTGGCTGCTAATGCTAAAATGCGAGCAGGAGAGATTTGGCGATAACGTGTGTGTAACATGTTCAACACAAAACCATACACAGATGATCAGCTTGTATGAGGAAGACATTTTTTCTCGATGTCCTTCAGCGACCTGGCAAAAGCTCATTGGTGGATTCTAGCCATCCATCCATTTTCTACTCCGCTTATCCTCGCACGGGTCGCGGCGTGCTTGAGCCTATCCCGGCTGACTCGAGGCGAGAGGCGGGGTACGCCCTGAACTGGTCGCCAGCAAATCCCAGGGCACATATACAGGAGACAAACAACCATTTGCACTCCCATTCACACCTACGGGCCACTTAGAGACTTCAATTAACCTACCGCGCATGCTCTTGGGATGTGGGAGGAAAGCGGAGTGCCCGGCGAAAAGCCACGCAGGCACGGGGACAACATGCAAACTCCACAAAGGTCAGGCCGCCTTTGAACCCGCAACCTCAGAAGTGTGAGGCAGATGTGCTGACCGTGCCGCTTTGTGGACTCCTTCATGCTAAATGAACATCGTAACATTTCACTTTTACAATATTCATCCCTTCACGACGCCATCAGTCAATGCATGTGCAAAGACCGTATTATTTTATATTATTATTATTACGATGATTATTTACAAACCTGATGAGAGAGACACCACACCGTAAAGGCTGCGATAATCGACTCCTGTCAATCGAGCGCTAATGTGATACTGATGCTTTTGGGCAAATACTGAATCGTTGTGTGCGCATGTGTGGGAGCTGTTAGCCTGTAGCATGTTGCTAACGGAATGGTTGATGACCGTGTGAAGACTGTTTGACGTCATCTGACTGTTTGTTGCGAGAAGAGTCAGATACGTTTGGCCCCACCCATTCAAAGGTTTGCATACTGTTCATGTGCTGCAGTCTTCTGCGACGTATTGACTAAAATTCGAGCAAGCCATGACTATTCTACAAATATAAAAACAAGTAGAAAATGTTCATGGGGGGGTGAACTAGAGGCCCCGGCCCCGCTAGAGACCTCCGGTACCGTAGATAGTGGTTGTTCAAGCTGGGATGTAGTGGACTGTGGAATCAAAAGGTCTGAAGGAGAGGTAAAGTCAGGCCCAGGACTCTCCTACATGTCTGTCATCAAACGTCTATGACTGACTTTCATTTTCAGTCTTGCGGTCGGCCTCCTGGCCCTGGGCCTCCTGGCCCTGGGCCTCCTTCAGGGCCGCCATTGGACTGGGGACGTAGTTGAATGGAGAAACTCTGGCCGCCTTGCTTGGAGATCCTTGGCGGAAATGCACAGCTCCGCCCATGGGCCCGTCCGGTTGTCCGGTAGCGGTGGTGCCGTCCAAGTCTCTATCTTGAAACCTTCCCCCAGTGTTGCCGCTAAACTTCCTGAGTAGCACTCGTCCCGCCGCATCTTCCACGATTGCTGCCGTTGACTCCGCAGTGGGTGAAGTGCTCGAGTTGATCTTGGTGTTGGAGAAATCTTCTGTCTGAACCGTAGCGTCGCTCACACTGCGCGAGGCCAGAAGAATGGTCGGCAGCTTCTCCGGAAAAGCCAGCAGTGCTTTCTCCCCATCGGGCGAAGGCACCAGAGGTAACGCATTGGCCGGCAGGGTGCTTCTCAAGATCTGAGGTACGTCTTCATCCCTGATCCTCCTCCAGTTGACCCTGTCATTCAGACGAGATCTATGACTTTTCTTCCTTGTATCATCCTCACTTTTGGCCCTTCCGCTTGAATCGGAGGATGACGAGCGGAGGGAAGAGCGACTGGTCACTCGGCTAAGGATGTTTATACTCGGGGATGAAGAGTGCCGTTTAAATGTTTCTTTGTCCTGCTGTTGTCTCGCTCCCCAAACACTGCCTGGCGCATTTCGTTGAGCTGCCCTGTTGGGGCTTTCAGAGCTGGTTCTCCTGGGTGAACGTCGTCCGGACAGGTTCCGTTCTCTGGAGGTCACCCCGGTGGTGTTCGAAGCCTGTCGCAGAAGTCCCGGTTGAGGTCTCTGGACTGTCTGTGCGTGTCCTACACCTTTTCCTGGCATTTTTCTCGGGAATTGGGTAACCACCTTGAGCTCCTGGCAGCGGGATGAACAAAGGAAGACTGCTGAAGCCCCTGGAACTGCCCGGTTCGGCGAACCATTCTGGGATCGGGACACGTGGACACATGGAGTGGAGTCGCGTTTTAGTCCGCTCTTTGATTCCTTGATGAATGTTAGCTGTCTCAAGAAACCATTAGAGTCTGACTCGCCACCACTACTAGAATGGGCTGTAGTCATCCTGACCAAGTCACATCGGTTAGCAGGAAGGACTCGTTTCCCACTGATCTGATTTTGTCTACCTGTAGCCTGGTTGGTGACCAGAGGTGACAGAGGTCTGGCCGGCCTCACAGAATTCTGCATAAACGGGATTCTGACTGGCGACTTCTGGGTTTTAGGTGGTGGTAATTTTTCAATTTTGTTGACAACAGGAGAGCGTCCCTTTCTTTCAGGGGGGCTGCTAGCTGTTGGGGTACTTGCCGGCGTGCCACTCTTTTTCTGTATGGGCCTGCTTGTTGTCTGAGTTGACGATGTAAGCTTCTTCTGTGAATGCTTAGATGGTGTAGAACTTTGTGATGATCCAGAGGACGAACTCTTTGGTATCCTTGGAGGTGGAGTAGAGCTCCTTTTTGGCAAAGACAGCTCCGTGTCCTGTGGTCTTCCTAATCGGTGAAGGCTCTTTGATCTGTGCTGAGCAAGCTCTGGGTTCTTTGGAGTATCTGCCTTGGTGGATAGTTTCCTAGGTGGAGGTATTTGCGACGGAGCTGACTCCTTTATCGGAGTGTAGATGACGGTTCTGCCTCTGAAAACCACTGGCAAGTTGGGCACTGGCTTGCGCTGTGCAAAGTCCAGAGGTTTGTTGGCCTTTTTGTCTTTTGCAAATTTCTTCTCTTTCGGGGTAAAGCTGGATGTCGACAAGAACGACAAGACTGATTCGCTTTCTTCAGAGGAGAGTTCTTGTGACTTAGATGCCTGAAGTCCCGTCACAACAGAATTAGCACCTTCTTGAATGGCCCTCCATTCCACACTGTTAAGGTCCGAGTCTTCCTCCCATGCCAGGTCATCACTGTCCTCATCCATGTTCCAGACCTCTGAGGCTTTATGTGCTTGTTTTGTGGTGTTCTCTGCTTTCTTCTTCCTGGCGGCCATCCTCCGTCTCTGCTTGGGCATTGCAGAAGTTATGCACTTTTGAAGGAGGTCGTCCTCTGAGTCCATGCTGACAGAACTCTGAGAGCTTTGCTCATCAAACTGGCTGTGGATGGTCAAGGACTTGGCTTGCTGCATCATATTCAGGCTTTTGTTGTGTCTGTTCTTGCACCAAATCTGCTGAGCTTTGGATCTGTGATCTTCAAACTCTGCGTCGCTCAGGGAACTCAGTGAGGAGCTGAGTGAGTAACAGGCTGGGGAGTCATCCTTTATCAGGTTCTGCTTTATCATGTGAAAGCCTCTGGGCTTTGCTTGGGAAGTCGAAGTCCTGCTGATGTTGGTCATGCTTCTTGACAGAGTATTCCTGCTTGCTTCCTTCAACTGGTATCTGCTGGGGAGTTTGCTTTCATCCTCGTAGACATTTTTTGACTCCTCTGTAGAATGTGACACTTGTGCTGTTTCTCTCTTTTGATTAGTGCTACTTTCTGGCTTGTGTTTTATGATGGGCAATTGCAGCTTCCCAGCAGCACGTTGGCATTTCATCTTTTTCTGATGGCTGGGAGAATGCTCGCGATTCCTCTGGCTGGCAACTCTGTCGGCCACTTCCTTACTCTGCATCAGAACCTTCTGAGTGGGAATGACGTGTTTGCTTGTGCGGCCTGCGGGAGCCACAGATGGGTAGTTCATCTTGTTTGGTTTGTGGAAGTGGGAGAAGATCCTCAAGTCTTCAATTCTCTTTGCCTCCTCATCAAGTATTCTTTGCTTGGAAAGGGGCCGTGTCGGGCAGTCCTTCACCGGGTACTGAAGGGTTTCATCACTCAGTGAAGTTGTGCTGGAGAAGTTGACCGGCGTCCCATCAGCTGAGTCAGTGATGGACGAATCATCAAACTTGACGTCCTTCTGCGGGACGACTATTCTCCTCCCAGCATAAAGCTGGGTTTTCCCATTTGGGAGCATCATGTAGATCGGAAGATGCAAAGCTTTTTGGGAACTGAGAAAATGAGAAGGAATGCTGGTCATCACAGAAGTTCTGACCTTCCTGAATTTGGACGGCATAGCTGAATTGATGCATTCCTTCAGGATCTCGATGTCGTCATCAGAGTTGCCTTCGCTGTATCTCTCACCGTGGTCGAGCCCCTGCTCATTCTCGTCATAGAGAGCCAGGTTTTTGTCACTTTGCTGCAGCAGTGGGGTCAGTTTCAGCTCCACATCTTTCTGGATATAATGCTCATGAAGAGGCAGAGCACTCAGGCTAGACGCACAGGAGAAATTCTCTGTGGGCTTTTCCACGGTGAAGTAGATCATTGTGTCCATATCAGGAGGAAGTTTAAACCTGTCTCTGGAGTCGCTGACTTCCATTAACTTCCGCAGACTGTTTTCCCACTGACCCGCCAAACCTGCCGTCTGTGCTTCTGCTCCATTGGACTCCACACAACACGGTGTCTTGCTTCGACTGGGAGGCATGGTTTGTCCGGGGCTGTCTGGAAGATCGCTCGGGCTGATTGTTCCATCGATCATCTCGCTGCAGGGATCACTTTGGATGGAGCTTGCAATGGATGGAGACTCGAAACTTCCCAGAGAACTGACTGAACTACAGCGACTCATGACCAGAGGAGTTTCGTGGATGTAGTTCTCAGAAGAACTGGACGGTGATCTGTCTTCAAGTGCTGTTGGTGAGGATCCCCTGAGGAAGACCTTGTCCCTTTTGGCTGGACACGGAATTTCAATAGGATCAGTCTCTTGGCTTGGGAAGGTTTTGGAGTCGGTCCTGAGCAGCTGGCTGTCACTCAGATCCTCCAAAGTCTCATCCTCCTCAGCCCTCTGGACCTCTTTTCCATCGTCCACTTCAATAATTTCAAGTGAAGAGTCACTCTCCAGCTCGTTGTCACTTTGTCCATCCAGGGCTCCATCCCCGGAAGACAGCGAGGACAAGGAGCTGCACCGAGAGAAGCATATCGGCGTGTTTTCCACAGAATACTTCTGGACTGTCTCCATGGTGCCGATGGTTGGACTTCTGCTGGATGCCATTGGAGAAAACTTGCTAATGCTGCCTCCAGTCATAGCAGTGGGCACCCAGGCTTGCCTCCTCATGGCTTCAGCAGCCTGAACGTTGATTGACGTCTTTGCGACGCCAAATTTAGTAACGCTCTGAATGAGTGGAACCTGCTGATATGAAGGAGAAAGTTTTATGGAGGCCATGCTGACGTCAGAGGAGACTTTAGTGGACACACTCACAGGTGTTTGCACCGGTGGGTGCTGGTACTTTTCTGCATCTGGGTCAAGGAGTTCTAGAACTATTTTGTTTTTGTTATCCACATAATCTCTTTCTGGAATATCTTGCTGGGTGGTCTGATTCAAGAGAGCAGGTCGCACATTGTTGTACTCTTGGTGGGCCAACTTCAGATCCAGCTGGTTGGGTCGTTTATGGAGGATCTGAGCTTTTGGGGCAGTTCCGACTTGGTCTTTGCTCCCACAGTAACCATCGCTGGTGCTACCACTGTTCAAGCTGTCGGTGGATACGCTTGTATGAGCACTTTTAAGGCGCAGTAACACATGTGCCCTGCTGAGGCGTTCTCGATGGGCCAAGCTACTCGCATCTGAAAGACGGCAGGGGGAGCACGATTTAGCGCGACTCTCGTTTAGCTCGTTCAGTCCGTAAGGCCAGTCTGCCAGGTGGTCTTCAGAGCTGAGGCTAAAGCTGTCCTCGGAGGACGTGTGCATGGTGATGTCCTCCACTAATCTGTCAATTTTAGCAACTGTGTTGGTGATCTTCTTTGCCAGCTTCTCTGCAGCAGTGGACACAATGTCATCAGAGGCTGGTTGTCTGCGGTCCATCTGAGGCGGGTCCACATCCTGCTCAGGCTCACTGTCCTGCTTACGGTTTTGTAGGAAGTTGGAGTTGTTGAGATACATGGACAGCATGGAGAAACTTCCAGCGTCCAGACTGCAGGAGACGTTGGGGGCCTCTTCGTCGTCAAAACAGCCGGAATCGGATGCGTAATCCTTGGCCAAACTTTCAATGTGGCGCAGCTGCTTGTTGAAGCTCAAGTGCTTGGGACTCTGCTTGTCCAGCGTCTCAAAAGTCTCAGCCAGGTGTTTGGCATCCAGCTCGGCCTCCAATGCCCTCTGCTTCCTCATGTAGAGAGAAGGCACACATGACCCCGGAGAGAGCACCGAAGCACCCTTGTACTTGGGGGGTCGGTTGGTCAGGAGGTTCCTCAGAGCTGCAGCGCTGCCCATGGCGATCATCTTGTGTTTGGAGTGGATGAGATTGCGTAGCATGTTCACTGCATCCAAATCCCAAAGCAGCTCCTGGTCTTTTTGGCTTCGGGACGAGAGGTTCCAAAGTGTTCCACAAGCGTTGCTGACGATGGTCAAGCTGTACGACCGCAGGTGCTGCAGCAGAGTCTGGAGGCAGTTGTGGTCCCGCAATACTTGCCTGAAGAAAGAAAAGCATCAAATAACTTTGTAAGCGGAGACCTTTGAATGTGTCTCTTCTACTACACTGACAAGATCATCCAGACAGCATGACCTGACATACAAACCTGTAGTCTTCCCGTGAGGCCACCAGACTGGACACATTTCTCAGAATCCCGCCGCCACTCTCGATGATGGCGAGTGAGTTAGTCTGACAGCGGTAGGTCAGCGTGCTAACCAGGAAGCCCAAAGCGCCATCTACCGCACAAACAGCCTCCTTGTTGTCCAAGCTGTGAGCCGATAGATTCCACAGTGCACTCAGGAGACTCTTCAAGGTGGACTCCTGGAAAACAGGAAGTAGTCGCCAACGTTCTAAAAGCAGCTCTCGTTTAACGTCCATCGCAGGTGAGTCCAGTGGTCCTCACCTTGGTTGCCTGCAGGGCGCACGTCATCAGAGCAGACACGCAGCCGATGTCTCTCAAGACTCGCTTACTGCTGATGTCGGCCCGCCAGGACAAGTTTCTTAGAATGCTGGAGACCACCTGGTGGAGCTCCTCGCTCTCTGAGCCCAACTGGGCCACCAGAGCCTGCAGGCAACTCTTCTTGGAGCACAGAGTGGCCTGTGGGGGGGATGAAGAACTGCTGAGTCCGTGCCAGAAGCAGAGAAACAATGCGTCTACTGTCTACTTTATCAAAATCTTCTACTCTGTACATCAATCATGTACCTGTGATGTTGCTAAGCAGCTACTGTTAGCTTTACCTTAGGAAACATGTGGGCTAAGTGCTCTGTAGCCCCTACCTTGTTGACCACATCTCCAAAAGTGAGGTTGGTCAACGCCATCCCAGCGTAGCGCCGTAGCGCCATGTTGATGGGGTCGTTCTGCATGCCGTACATTTCCTTGTCCAAGTGGATCAGATCTGCCACCACCTGCAGACCACCTGGAGGGCAGCGCGAGGCTCTCAGCAGCTGATCCAGAATATTCTGAGCTTTGTTTACGTGTTTCACCAACCTAATTCGTTCATTGCGCGGCGGAACTCTTCTTCAAAGGAAAGCTTCATGATGGCGCACATGGCCTGACAGATCTGAGGGTCTACAGGTTCTGGAAAATCTGCAGAGAACAAGAAAATCTTAGGTGGTTTGGCTTGGTTTCCCAATGTTTTTTTCAGTCAGCACACACATTTTACATTCTGAAAAAAATCTCACACCCCACCATCAAACATAAATGTCACAAAACGTGGACTGGAGGTTGAGGCTCGAAGGCGAGTGCCTGGTGGCCAGGCCTGCACCCATGGGGCCCGGCCGGGCACAGCCCGAAAGGGTAACGTGGGTCCCCCTTCACATGGGCTCACCACCTGTGGGAGGGACCATAGGGGTCGGGAGCAGTGTGAGCTGAGCGGTGGCTGAAGGCAGGGACCTTGGCGAGCCGATCCCTGGCTACAGCAGCTGGCTCTAGGGACGTGGAATGTCACCTCTCTGGCAGGGAAGGAGCCCGAGCTGGTGTGCGAGGTCGATAAGTTCCAAGTAGATATAGTCGGGCTCGCCTCCACACACAGCTTGGGCTCCGGTACCAGTCCTCTTGAGAGGGGTTCGACTCTCTTCCACTCTGGAGTTGCCCACGGTGAGTGGCGCCGAGCAGGAGTGGGTATACTTATTGCCCCCTAAGCTTGGCGCCCGTACATTGGGGTTCACCCCGGTGGACGAGAGGGTTGCCTCCCTCTGGCTTCGGGTAGGGGGACGTGTCCTGACTGTTGTTTGTGCCTATGCACCAAACAGTCCAGAGTACCCACCCTTTTTGGAGTCCATGGAAGGGGTGCTGGAGAGCGCTCCCGCTGGGGACTCCATCGTTCTGCTGGGGGACTTCAATGCTCACGTGGGCAATGACAGTGAGACCTGTAAGGGTGTGATTGGGAGGAACGACCCCCCCGATCAGAACCCGAGCGCTGTTCTGTTGTTGGACTTCTGTGCTCTTCACGGATTGTCCATAACGAACACCATGTTCAAGCATAAGGGTGTGCACACGCGCACTTGGCACCAGGACACCGACCCTAGGTCGCCGTTCGATGATCGACTTTGTGGTCGTGTCATCGGAGTTGCGGCCGCATGTCTTGGACACTCGGGTGAAGAGAGGGGCGGAGCTGTCAACCGATCACCACCTGGTGGTGAGTTGGATCCGACGGTGGGGGAAGATGCCGGTCCGACCTGGCAGGCCCAAACGTATCGTGAGGGTCTGCTGGGAACGTCTGGCAGAATCCCCTGTCAGAAGGAGTTTCAACTCCCACCTCCGACAGAACTTTGCTCACGTTCCGGGGAGGCGGGGGACATCGAGTCCGAGTGTACCATGTTCCGCACATCCATTGCTGAGGCGGCCACCCGATACGAACCACCCGATACGGGCTGTTCGGTCCCTGTAAGACCGTAAGACTGTAAGTCAAGAGTTTGGTCCGCATTGCCGGCAGTAAGTCGGACTCGTTCCCGGTGAGGGTTGGACTCCGCCAAGCCTGCTCTTTGTCACCGATTCTATTCATAACTTTTATGGCCAGAATTTTTAGGCGCAGCCGAGGCGTAGAGGGGTCCGGTTTGGTGGCTTCGGTATTGCATCTCTGCTTTTTGCAGATGATGTAGTTCTATTGGCTTCATCAAGCCGGTTCGCAGCCGAGTGTGAAGCGGCTGGGATGAGAATCGGCACCTCCAAATCTGAGACCGTGGTCTTCAGTCGGAAAAGGGTGGCGTGCCCTCTCCTGGTAAGGGATGAGATCCTGCCCCAAGTGGAGGAGTTCAAGTATCTTGGGGACTTGTTCACGAGTGAGAGAAGAATGGAACGGGAGATCGACAGGCAGATCGGTGCAGCGTCTGCAGTGATGCGGACTTTGTATCGGTCCGTTGTGGTAATGAATGAGCTAAGCCGAAAGCAATTTACCGGTCGATCTACCTTCCGACCCTCACCTACGTTCACGAGCTGTGGGTCGTGACCGAAAGCACAAGATCCCGGATACAAGCTTCCGAAATGGGTTTCCTCCGCAGGGTGTCCAGGCTCTCCCTTAGAGATAGGGTGAGAAGCTGGGTCATCCGGAGGAGCTCAGAGTAGAGCCGCTGCTCCTCCACATTGAGAGGAGCCGGATGAGGTGGCTGGGGCATCTGATTCGGATGCCTCCCGGACACCTCGTCCCACCGGGAGGAGACCCCGGGGATGATCCAGGACACACTGGAGAGACTACGTCTCTTGGCTGGCCTGTGAATGCCTCGAGATCCCCCCGGAAGAGCTGGATGAAGTGGCTGGGGAGAAGGAAGTCTGGAATCCCTGCTAAAGCTACTGCCCCCACGACCCGACTTCGGATAAGCGGGAGGAAAATGGATGGATGGATGGACAAAAAGTGGATACGTAGGCTAATTATCCTGTATAATCATCTCGCCGTCGAGAGCATTTCATTGTAGCGATATGTCGCTGGCATATCGTTGAACAAATGCACTATACCTTATTAGTAGTAAATAAAAAATGTTTTGACCTATTAAGTGAAATTGGATCATTTTCCAAGGGACACCTGATGCTCTTCCACGGGACACTGGTTGAGAATCACTAGTATAGTGGACTCAACAGAGGACGTCAACAAGGGCTTGCTTCGGAGTTTAGAAAGAACCTGACCCTTCGTGGTTTTGGTTTCATGCGGATCTTGGGCTAAATGTCAACCCTCTTTTCTTTATGCGGAAACTAGATCAGGGCAAACATTACTCACCAGTGGTTCTGGTTGGACCGGGACAAGTCTTGCTGTGGTTCTCCATCCAGTCCCAGCCACTGTCGCAGTAAGTCCGGACCTGTTCCAGCAAGTGCAGAACTCTCATCTCTCGGCGGGCTTGGCCCTCGTCCTGCTGGGAGTAGATGATGTTGTGCAGCGCGGCGCTGGCTCGGGACTTGGCCTCGCGGCTGCAGCACGCCTCCCCCGGCCCGCCGGCTTCTTCGTGGAGGATCTGGACCAGCAGAGGCACACAGCCAGACTTCCTCATTGCGATGCAGCTGTCCTGGGAACTGGAGAGAGCCAGCAGGGTCCGAGACATCTCCTCCTTATCTCTGTCGGCTAGCATGGAGAGCAGCCAGAAGACCATCTCCACCTACAGGGGGCAGTCATCATTGACCCCCAATCGAAACACTTCCTGTCATGTGAGTGCCAGCGGGACGCTGATTGGCTACCTTGCTGCCTCCGTCTGCTGCCCCATCTGTGCCTGCTGACGCGTTGCTCTCTGCTTCTCCGGCAGGAGGCCTCTCTGCGCCCGACAGCTGCGCACGCACGGACACACGCGTGCCCATATCAGAAGTCAGCGACTTCCATGTTTTCATTAGCGTGCAATGATGTTGTCGTTTTAAGCAGGCATAAACACACACACACACACACTCATATGCAGACTCCTCCCCTCTCCAGCTGTATGCTTGTTTGTGTTTACGCCTGTAACCATGTACACAGGTGGACATTTTGGATCAGGATGCACAAAGGAGAGTTCTCAAAGAGGCCAATAGGGGGCGTCACTTTTTTTTTCGTGGAATTCAGGGCGGCCATGTTGATGACAAGCAAGACCAACGAGGATGCCAGCTCGTTAGCATTCTACGAGAGGAGCGGCCAAGGCTCCCGGCCAGGCGAGGCCTGCCGACAGCCAATCACAGGCCAGTTAGTCTCCATAGCAACCAGTCACAATTAAAGACCACGACACACGAGAGTGTAGACAAGGACTCACAATATCACATCAGCGCCATCAACTACACGAAGTGTCTTACGATATCTGTGCGTGTGTGTGTATATATATAAAGTGTGGGTTTGTGAATGCTAGTGTGCATGTATGTGTATGCGCGTGTTGTGAGAAGCCAGCCAATCAGCTTTCAGCAGTGTAAAATGAAGTCAACCGAGTGGAACCAGAATCCCACTTGAGAAGAACTAAAGGTTTTTGAATGAGTACGTGAGGATGTGAGGAGCAGTAGCACACTCTCGAGCTTCAACACAAACCGCAACCCTTCTTCTGGTCATTTTCTCATTTGTGATGCCACTTCGTGCGCTACAGGCCGCAAAAAGGAAGTAGGAAGCCGACAGAGGGGTGATGAGTCTCGCAGAAGCCGCAGCAGACGATGTTAAGGAAGCGGAGAGACAAGAACCCTCCGAGCAGGACGTGTGGTCCGGAACGCATCGGAAGAAGACCAGAAGCTCGGGTCGCGCTATGCGGGTCTTCATGGAGGACCTGGACCACCTCAAGAAGGATTTACTGTAGGACTCCAGGACCACCCAAGACAACAAAAACGCTGTCAGCCTTCTGAGAGACGACTTGAACCAGTTCAAGGAGGACATGTCTGATGTCTTCAGAATAAAAGACAGGAGGGACGAAGAGGTGAGACCTTCACAGGAATTCCGGCAGGACGCCGAGAGGACGCCATCATGCAGGAACCATCAACGCACGCCACGCGCGGGAAGTCACAGGGTCTCCGAGGAGACCGTAAAAGGAAGTCACGCCGAACCGAGGAGGCGGGGCTTGTGCATAGGTACAGTGGGTACGGAAAGTATTCAGACTCCCTTAACCCCTTTTACATTGCAGCCATTTGCTAAAATCATTTAAGTTCATTTCTTTCCTCATTAATATACGCGCAGCACCCCATCTTGACGGAAAAAAAAACGGAATTGTTGAAACTTTTGCAGATTTATTAAAACATTAAAACTGAAATATCACATAAGTATTCAGACCCTATGCTGAGACACTCATATTTTGAACTCGGGTGCTGTCCATTTCTTCTGATCATCCTTGAGATGGTTCTCCACCTTCATTGGAGTCCAGCTGTGTTTGATGATTCTGATTGGACTTGATTAGGAAAGCCACACCCCTGTCTAGAGAAGACCTTACAGCTCACAGTGCATGACAGAGCAAATAAGAATCATGAGGGCAAAGGAACTGCCTGAAGAGCTCAGGGACAGAACTGTGGCAAGGCATAGATCTGGCCAAGGTTACACTTAAGGTTCCTAAGAGCACAGTGGCCTCCATAATCGTGAAATGGAAGACGTCTGGGACGACCAGAACCCTTCCTAGAGCCGGCCGTCCGGCCAAACTGAGCCATCGGGGGAGAAGAGCCTTGGTGAGAGAGGTCAAGAAGAACCCAAAGGTCACTGTGGCTAAGCTCCAGAGATGGAGATGGGAGAAAGTTCTAGAAAGTCAACCATCGCTGCAGCCCTTTATGGCGGAGTGGCCCGACGGAAGCCTCTCCTCAGTGCAAGAGAACATGAAAGCCCGCATGGAGTTTGCTAAAAAACACCTGAAGGACTCCAAGATGGTGAAAAATAAGATTCTCTGACCAAGATAGACCTTTTTGGCCTTAATTCTAAGCGACGCGTGGAGAAAAGCAGGCACTGCTCATCACCTGTCCCATACAGTCCCAACAGCGAAGCACGGTGGTGGCAGCATCATGCCGTGGGGGTGTTTTTCAGCTGCAGGGACAGGGAGACCGGTTGCAATCGAAGGACAGATGAATGCGGCCAAGTAGGGAGATATCCTGGACGAAAACCTTCTCCAGAGTGCTCAGGACCTCGGACTGGGCCCAAGGTTCACCTTCCAACAAGACAATGGCCCTGAGCACACAGTTAAAATAACGAAGGAGTGGCTTCAGAACAACTCCGTGACTGTTCTTGAATGGCCCAGCCAAAGCCCTGACTTAAACCCAATTGAGCATCTCTGGAGAGACCTGAAAATGGCTGTCCACCAACGTTCACCATCCAAACTGACAGAACTGGACAGGATCTGCAAGGAGGAATGGCAGAGGATCCCCAAAATCCAGGTGTGAAAAACGGAGCAAAGGGTCTGAATACTTATGGCTGTGTGATATTTCAGTTTTTCTTTTTTAATAAATCTGCAGAAATGTCAACAATTCCGTTATTTTCTGTCAATCTGGGCTGCTGTGTGGACATTAATGGGGGAGGAGGATGAATTTAAATGATTTTGGCAAATGGCTGCAATATAACAAAGAGTGAAACATTTAAGGGGGTCTGTACTCTTTCCGTACCCACCGTGAGTGCCGGACTTCAACTCCATATGCCATTTCACAGTGACGTCACACGTTCTTGCGGGTGGTAGTCTTAGTGTTCTCCAACGGCACCACTAGTAAACATACCCAAAAGTGTCATGTTACCAAGGGAGAGACATCGAGAAAACGGGGAAAATGGCCTGAAGGATCACTTGATGTTTGAAAGGCTGATTATAACTACGTTGAAATAATCTCTCGAGACATTTCCTGTGTTTTGTCAAAGCCTTTTTCAAATGACATGCAAGGCTTTACTAGGATAGAATCACATTTTATTGTCAGAGGGCCGAAATTCGCTTCACACGAGGCCACTTTTACAAAAACAACAAGCGGTGCCGTTGGAGTTTTTGCCACCCGGAAGTACATCATCGCGAAAAGATCCGTTGGTCGAGGTTTGATAACCGATGATATGATAACCGTGACTTTGACTGCCAAGAGTCCGGAGGAGATCACCAAGATGACTAAAACCACCAAGAACAACATGAAGAAGCAGCAGCAGCAGCAACACCTTTAACTACCTCTTCTACTACTATGGATTCACCTACATCTTCAAGTCACACCGCCGACGACTCTGCTTTCTAGCAGTGGCGGTTTGTGATACGGGCAGCCGGACAGGGCGCCATTCGGTCCAGGACCGCCTCTGCTTTCCGGTATGGTATGATCTGGTAGGACTTTATTGTCAGTCCTCGAAATATGTGGCGGCTAAACCTTCCGATGAGTACACTTCCACTATTTCTTTAAATACACGTTCTGCTACACATTCTAACACTACGGCCAAACTCCACTTTTACCGACACCCACCAGTACACCTTCACCGACATCTTGTACATTTGCTACACTTTCCGCTATGCACAATAAAGACATTGACGTTTCTGTGCGATGGTTTCTTTTTGTGAGTAGCGTGCGTCTGTGCACGAGTGTGCATGTGAGACCTGCAGTCGGCTCTCTTGACTCCCTTGGGTCTCCTGAAGTTCTTTCTCCAGCTGCTCCAGACGAGCCACACGCATCTGCAACACATGCACGAACGCACACACACACGCACGTCCAGCTGTCGCGTGCCGAAGCTCACGTGCGACGTTTGCGGTTAGCGACCTGCGTGCGGCGTATCATCTCCTCGCTGCTCCCGAAGCGTTCCTCCATGACGGAGCGCACCTGCTGAACTTCGAACTCCAGCTGCTGGCGGATGAAGTCCATCTGCAGGGAAAACTGCAGCGAAAACAACACACCTGACTCTCGTGTACTTCCCATCTACTTGTATTGCGCAGTATGTTGGTGTATGGGCGTGGCTAGATAGATGGCTCCATTGAGACAGAGATGGTTGGAGGTGCCGATCTGATCTTTTACTGAGCCCAGGGTATTATTCATACATAGCAGCATTTCTGCGAAGCCCTTCCCATTCTTGGAACCGTTTGGACAAACAAAACAATGAGAGGAGATTCCCTTAAAAAGAAGCTCACTGAGTAAATGTGTTTTTTGTGACACAAAGGGGCAAAGTGACTTTAACACTCTGGTGCTGGTTCCCCTGAGTTCATTCTACCCCCATATATCCCCCCCCCCCCCCCTTTGGGGTAAGTGGCCCCAAACCAAACTGTTTCCTCACTGTCCCAATGTGAGAAAATGGTCACGGTTGCATCGGATTGGTGATCGCTTCCTCAGTCGAAAGAAGTTGGTGACTTGGCACGTCACGCCCTTCCTCACCGCTGAAATTTGTGTTCATGTTTGTACGTTTGTATGTTTCACCGTGTCAATGCGAGGCAGGTGTGTGAGCTTCTGCGACAGCGCCTCCAGCTGGCTGAAGTACCAACAGCGCTCTCGCTCCTCGCGGTCAATTTCACCCAAAAGTTGGTTCCTGCGGTGGGACAAATACGCTGTTAGCGGTTAGCATTAGTGGGAAAAAAAAAAAGGTGCGTAGTGAGAGCAACTAGGGCAGCAAGAGTTGTATCTTGGCCTTAAAATTCAAATGCTTGTGATTCTAAGTCCCTGCAAAAGTTCCCTTTGCTTGTAGAAAAAGCAAATGACCGTGACGTTATTCAAAACAAGTTTTGCGTTTTGTTGATTTCCTTCTGAGATTTGCTCTATTTATGCGCGGCCGGAACATTCAGCACTGCGCCGCTGACCGCACATTCGGTGCTCCGTGCGACTGAAGGTCACGGCGGGGAGAGTGAACCGCTCAAAAGTGCCGAAGAGCGATGATTGAAATGTAAGTTACAATGCTTGCACGCAGGCGATATCGCCATAAAGCAAGCGTCACAAACATTTAGCAATAGCGCAACACCTTCAAGTGGAGAAACGCAGCGTTTCCGGACCTGCTGGAAGCCGCCGCCGCCAAAGACAAACTATCGCTGCCACGTCTTCCAGCAGGTCTGGAAACGCTGTTTTCTTTTGCACTAAATCATGTTTGACATAATGAGAGACAATTCTTTTGATGAAAGTCATTGTTTGAATTTTTGTATTTTACATTTATGTGGTTGCAGGTTTTTTTTAAATTTCAAAACAAATAAAAGGAGTGTTGATTCTGATATTTATTTTAGTGTTATCCTATTTAAAAAAAGAATACGGTTGAGTATTAAGTACCGAACCGATAAGCAGTATCATTAAGAGTAGTAGTATCGTTCGAATCTTAACAATAGCATCCCCGGTGGTCAAGACTGGCTGCGCTTGTGTAAACGACGCATTTCCTGTCCGTTTGCGGCCACGTTGGCAGCGGAAGCGGTGGGCGCTCTCACCTACGGAAGCCGCAAAAAAAAAAAAAAACCCGAGAAAAAACGACCCCCCCCCCCCCCCCCAAAAAAAAAAGCGTGCTGACAAACAGACTCAAATAAATCAATAAAATGGCCGACCGGCAAGATCAGGGCGGTCGCTGCCGGCTGACCTCTCCTTGTAGAGTTCGTCCAAGTGATAGTCGCCGAGGCGTCCGTCCGCCCCGCTGATGACGGCCGTTTTGGGCGGGGCCCCGTCCAGGAAGTGATGTGGCGACAAGATGGCGCAAACGTCCCCGCCGGCGCCAGATGAGGCGTGGGGGCGGGATGTCGGGGGCGGAGCCAGGTGGTCCTGTCGCTCCGCCGGACCTCCCTGATTGTCCGCCAGCAGACGCAACGGATGACTTTGGTGACCTTGATGCTTCAGCTCGTAGTAGTTGGTCAGGTCCACGTGCAGCTCTGAAACACGTTAGCGTTCATATTTTAGCATGAGCGCGACAGCCGGACCCCGCTGTATTGCATATTTTCAAGGTATTGTTTTTGTTTTTGAGTGTTGTGTGTTAAGGTGGCAGTTATTTGAAGGTTTCCAATGACCAAAACATCAATGCTAATGTCCGTTAGCCTATCTATGCATTATATGTTAGCATTGAGCTAATAGGCGTTAGAGTAAATGATTTGGTTCGGCTGAACATTTTGCTGTTGATATATACTACGTTGAGTTGTCTTTTGTGTCGTGTGTCGGTTTTACAGTACACTTCAACCGGGAGTGACACGCTTGACCTCGTATTTGGAGCGTGAGCGAGAGAGTGACGAAAGGCGCCAAGGAATCCTTTGAAAAAACTCTTCTCATACATTTAAGTGTGTTTTCAAACGTTTAAAGTGTATGGGTGGACCGGACTGGATAACTTGGGGGTGACTTGTATTGGCTCTCTAACTTGCGGCTTTTCAGCCATGGCGAGTGCGTCTGGAACGGATCGTAAACGGAGGTTAGGGAGGGTAGAATGAACTAAGGTGAACCCGCACCAGAGAGTTGAGGTCACGTCACGAAAACATGTTTACACAGCGCGCTTCCTTTTAAGGGAACAACGCCAGTCATGGGTTAGCGTGTCCTGGGCCTGTTTGGGCGTTCCAAAACTCCAAGAATGGGACCGGGCGTCCCCCAATGAGTTGGACGCTGAGCATGTAGAAAAAGTCCAGATCAGTTCGCTACCAGTAAGCGCCCGTGCCACTTTCTAGCTCGTTCGGCCGCGACGTATCGGCGTTGTCGGCGGGATTCCGACCTGCGCGGGCATACCCCGTTGGATTTCTAGTCCGGCGCGTTGCTATTATCATCGTGATCATTACGAACGGACATTTGACACGAGGTCAGCGAGCAGACGTCAGAAACCTTGGAGTTGGCGGAGCACGTCGCTGCGTCCCGACGACGCCAAAGTCCCCGCCTCCTGTTCCAGTTTACACTGCAGCTGCTTCAGCACTTCCTGTGTGGTCGCCACGACAACAACAACAACAGCAACAACATGACCGACAGGGCACGCCGAATGTATTCACGACGCCGTAGCGAGCAAGGTGACCTTCATGCCGAAGGTCTCGGTCTCCAGCTTGCAAAGGTGGTTGGAGTTGTCCTCGAGCTCCCTCCTCAAGTGGGAGTTCTCCTTGCGCAGCGCCGCCACCTGGTGGGCCAGCTGATCGTAGGACGCCACCGCGTTGGCCATGATCGCGGCGGAGAAGAGGGGGGCGCCCCCTGGGGGAGACACGGGGAGGAGTTGGCCTTTTTTGAAGTCCAATACAGAAAAATGGAAGGACGCAAGGGCCACTTGGACATTCTTCACCTTGAATCTTTTTCACGTTAAAAGCAGTCCATCGAGCAGTTTGATATTGTTGCTATATTATCGGTGCTAAAAGTGCTGCAGCGCGGTTTCAAAGGCAAATAGTTTGGGCTTCGGGGAGATTCGCAATCCCGCTAGACGAGACTGCAGCTGAATCCCGTCGCCGCCTTCAGAAGCAAGATGACCGTTTTCAAAGCTCACAAATCGGACATCGCCGTGTGCTGTGGAGAGAAATGTTCGTACTTTGTTAGTCGTAAACACTTTATGTCTTATATTCAGTTTATTTACACATGGAAAACCTCGACGTGAAACCAATTCATAAGCAGGAGCGGAGTACTACTTGGAAGGGGACGTAGATGTTGCAAGCGCGCACACACTTTCCACGAAAGCCGCTTTTAGTACCGCCCAAGAACCCGTCGGTGGCAGGGGCGGCGGTTTGGGCAGCCCTGCCCTGTACCGACAGAAGGGGTTTCTTTTTTGTGTTGGTTTTACGTCCTGCTGACAATTGTACTACGGAGCCCCGCCGGTGCCAAGGTATGAGAAAAATTGTATTGGTTGATAATCTGTACCCTCGGTTTCGTAATCCGGACCCTAATTGCTAAACTGAGGGAAGAGATTATCAATGAATACAATTTTTCTCATACCTTGGCACCAGACGGGCTCCGTACAATTGCGTGCCTCGGCCACTTTTCTTATCTCGAGTCCTGGTTTCGAACTTGTGTAGTTTCCAGCCTGTATCCTTGTCTGTGCCGCTTGTCCTCATTTCGGACGAGTTTCAATTACTTCCCTTGCGCTATTTGTGTCTCTGGAGTGTCTAGTTCCTGTATGGTTTCGTTCCTTCGTCGTCGTTCTTGGTTGCGCTTCCGTGAGCGTTCCGATTTGGTCGTCTTTATTTTCTATTGATCTTTTTCGGCAGCTTCGCTCCGCCCGCCCTCCTTCGTCGCGCTCGGCATCAACGTTTTGTCGGCGTCGTTTTTCTTGTCACCGATCACGTCGTCGCGCTCCCCGATTCCAACAAAGCCTCGTTTATCTGCTCTTATGGGGCTGACTCTGCTTCGGGGTTCAATATTCTCACTCCGGGGCTTCTCGGCGTCGGTCGCTGTCCCCGCCGAACAAAACGGGCGGATGGATTTGGGTTCCCAGGTGAAAACGAAGAACCCCGACCTACGGAACGCCATCGCGTCCGCATTTGGGAGCCGCAGACGATTGTGGGAAAACCACATCGAAGGCGTTCGATGACTACAAAAGATTTTGTTATGAAACACGCCAGCGGATGGAAACATCAATAATCTCACACACACGGAAACGCACGTGCCGGGGGAGGCTGAGGGTGCGGTTGCTATGGCGACGTGAGACAAGGACGCGGCGGCCTGCTGACAACAAGCATTTGGTCCTCAACATCTGTCAGAAAATACTGATCGTTGTTTTCCAAAAAGCAGATGTTTGCAGATGTTACAATCAGTCTGCCTGCATGAAGGACGACAGAAATCGGAGAATCTTTACTGTTGAGAGGCTGAAATGCTGACAATTTGGACAATTTCAAGTTAACAAAGACTCGATCCGTCGAATAATTTGATCATCAATTAGTTGTCGATTAATCGTTGCACCTCTATTGTTGTCATCTTGGTTGCACCAAGTACAGAAAGCGGGTTATTTGTATATATATAATACCTCGGTATATTTTACCGAGGTATTTTGATGGCAAAAAGAGCACGGTACCAGTTTTTTTTTTTTTTTGTACCAGTAGTTTAAAAAAAACATACCAAACAAAGTTACGCCACAGCGCTCAATTCATTGGGCGTCTTCGAGGTCAGTCGCCAAAAAGCCGTCAGTCGGCCAATGAATGGCCGTCTTCCGGCAAGTTGCGCGCGGAAATGGCTTCAAACCGCCGACGAGCAAGTCAGCACGCGTAAACTCCGAGTCCGTAGGTCACGAGGCTACGCGGGCAAAGTCGCTCTTATATGCGGCGCATTCTCGAAAGTCAGCCGAGCTCCACGGCGTGAACAGAAGCCCGGCCCGGAGCGCTCTGACCCGGAGACGGGCTGCACTTGTCGGAAGAAGAATACAAATCCACCCGAAGGCGAAAGAAGAAAAACGCTAATTATCCAAGTGGAGCAAAAAGGTTCGCTTTTTGAGTGTCGTGGTTCTGTACGCAAGCAATAGCGGCACCTCACCGAGTGGCTGCGCGGTGTATCGTTTCCCATGCAAAAAATCGAACGCAGTCAAATGCTGCACACTAAAAGCTTCAAATACGACTAAAGTACATAAATACAGAAATAGAAGAAACATGAGACCCTTGTTGCTTCTTCAGTTTCTTGTTCATTTGGAATGCCAGGTGCAACGAAAGGTAGCTTTGTTTGGACAAATAACAACAACAGCTCATAAGAGTCGAATCGAAGAGCGGACATCCAACTCCGACCATTTTCCATGCTTTTCTTCTTCATTCATTCATCTTCCGTTCCGCTTCTCCTCACGCGGGCCGCGGGCGTGTCGGAGCCTATCGCGGCTATCTTCGGGCGAGAGGCCCTCAACCAGTCGTCAGCCAATCGCAGGGCACATTTAAACGGCCGATTTAGAGACTTCAATGAACCTCGCACGCATGTTTTGGGCTGTGGCGGTTAAGCGGAGTGCCCGGAGAAAAGCCACGCAGGCGCGGGGAGAACATGCAAACTCCAACTCCGCACAGGCGGGGCCGGGAATTGGGCTAATTCCATGATTGCAACATTTTTCAAGTTGATCATAATGTTTTGAATGAATACAAATAAATAAAGTATTTGAAGTTGTTTTGTCACTTTTCATTCCACGGCTTTTGCTGACGTTTTGGATTTTTTGCCGCGGTATCGAAGTCAGAATTCTGGTATCGTGACGCACAACTGGCGTGCTATGTTGCTAAGCTACGGTGCTAACGCCCCCGGCATTCCTTCCGCGTCTCCTCCTCCTGAGACGGTCCGGTTACCACGGCAACCGCATCCCACAGGCGAGGAGAGGCAGCGACGCAACCTGTGATTAGCCTAGCCTATCTTCGCACGAATTAGCACAGAACGCAGCCTGCTCACTCGCCGTGGTGTCTCCTCGGTAATTAGCAGTTAGCCTAGCATAGCATAGATTAGCCGGTAAAGACGCGGCCCGGAGGGGGCGACGCTTCAGGTCAAGGACGCCGCCTCCGTGCTAATTAGCGGTTAGCCTAGCAATACTCTGCGTGCTACATTGCGAAGCAAAATGCAGAGTGACTAGCAAAGAACAGAAAGTAAAAGCGTGCGTACACACGTAGGCCACGCCCCCTCTCTGTGATTTGCACTTTTTGTCTCATTTTTCATATATCCATCCATCCATCCATCCATTTTCTGAGCCGCTTCTCCTCACGCGGGTGGCGGGCGCACCGGAGCCTATCCCGGCTGTCATCGGGCAGGAGGCGGGGTACGCCCCGAACCGGTCGGCAGCCCATCGCAGGGCACGCGCAAACAAACAACCATCCGCACTCACATTCACACCTACGGGCAATTTACAGTCTCCAATTCATGCATGTTTTTGGGATGCGGGAGGAAACCGGAGCACCCGGAGAAAGGTCACGCAGGCACGGGGAGAACATGCAAACGCCACACAGGCGGGCGGGGCCGGGATTGAACCCCGGTCCTCACAACTGCGAGGCTGACGCTCTGACCGGTCGTCCCCCGTGCCGCTTGAGACTAATAATAAATCACAAATTATCCTCACATGCGTCTCTTCCTAAATTTGTCATCACCAACATCATCATCATCATGCCCCTGAGGAAGATGCATAAATATAGGTCATGTACTAGCTTATACTGAAATAGGCTATATAGACACGTACTATACTCTACCATATAATATATATCATGCAAACTATATATATATATAAAATACAGGTCGTGTAACAATATAGTCTTCCTTTCCTCGCTCATCCTTTCTTTTCTTTCCCTGCTTTGTCCAGCCTCCATTTTCCATGCACCTGCCTTCATCCTTCCATCTCTCTCATCATCATCATCATCATCATCATTCCTCCATCTTGCGCAATACTGCAACGACCCCAAAGGCGTTACATGCAGACAGGAATGCAAATGAAATGTCGAGGAAGTAGGAAGAGAAAGAGCAGAAGCGCTTCTGACCTTGAGATGATCGTCTCGGTGCTCTTCGGCGTCTGCAGCGCAACAACGACAAAGAGAAAAAAGCGAGCACAGGCCGCCGCCGCCGCCGACGACGACGAAGAAGATGCAGAGAGCGCCGGTGAGGGAGGGGCGAGGCGCTTGGGGGGGGGCTGTCCGGTTAACCCGGGCTGGACTTGTTTGGACCGGGATAGAACGGATGCACGGTGAAGTACTTCATGCGTCGACGTGGACGCACCCGCGGCAAGGCCCTTTTTTACGAATTGTTTTTGCAGCTTGGTTTTACCGGAAAGAGCCGAAGATGCACGAAGGACGGGGGGAGGGTTGCGGGGGGTGAGTGGGCATGCGCGACCAATGACAGCCTGTTTATTTCAGATGCTTCACCTTCTTTTTCCACATTCTTTTCAAGTGTAAATATGACCAATCTATCTTTTATTTGAATGACACTAAAAGTAGGATTCATGACGTCATGACCGATCTTGTTTGACAAAGTCCCGGTGATAATAATCATAATTGATAATGAAATAAAGTGTGATCTGCTGCCACCTGCTGGTCAAAATTAAACACCGCGACACACTTTGGCGCGTCACCGGTCACGTGACGTGTAACCCTGTGACCCGTTTGCAGTTTTTTTCGACTGCACAAACCCTAAAACCCATCCAGCCGTCTTCCACAGTCCCCGGGGCCCGCCCCCGACCGGTCGCCCGCCATTCGCAGGGCACGTAGAGACCAACGACCGTTCGCGCCTTAGAATGACTCGGGGTCAGGGTTAGTTACGAATTCATGACTCACGGAATTGCCCCTTATTGGCCAATTTAGAACCGAGCGTGCGAGAACATGCAAACTCCACACGGGCCAGGCTGGATTTCAACTCGCAACCTGGCAAGCGGGAGGCACATGCGCTAACCCCTCGGCCACTAAAACGCAAACTATTACCTGCATTATTTTACCGTTTGATGTGATTTATTTGGCCTGAGCAATTGCTTCTCTACTTAATGTCGAGCGAAACGCTAATAACGCGCACGGCGAGCGGCTATGGCTAACAGGCCGCTTCGACACGTCTACTCGCTTGTCGTTAAAGCACACAGCCGAACAAATTCATCATCCCGCACGCGCACATCTCGAGCAAGCGCATTGCAGATTTCGCTCCTCCAGCCGCATGCGCAAATCACGTGACGGCTCCAATAACGAGCGATGGCGAGACGGAGCCCGACGAAGCATCGCGACAGTCGAGCCGCGGGTCGGAGTGACGGTTCGTGTCTCGCACACGAAAGCGCCCGGCGGCCACGTGCGCGATCACAGGCGGCTGCGTCTCGAGCGCACACACGCGACGTGCTGCCTTGCATTTTTGCGGCTTCCGAAACAAGGTTTGACCTCGTGCCGTTTCCCCACCTCAAGTGTCAAATCGATTCTTTTTCGACGTATTCTGTTCCTCATCACGGGTGTGGCAGCTTGTGTCACTCGTAATGTCACTTTGGGAAAACGAAGAGGGCAGAGGATTTTGAAAGCGCTTGTTTAGACCTAAGAGCTCATCGGGAAGTGATTTGATTTTGAAATCGGGGCGCAGTCGTTTCTCCTCTCCCGGTGAGGTTTGGTTCGACCTTGCTTTCTGTGAACACAATACATACTTCCCCCGTGAATAAAGTAAGAAACGGTGGCAGGTGGCGTTTTTGCTAACGGATGAGCCTCAAGGATATTTGGGGCGAGCGCATCGGAGCGGCCCGCGGCGGCGAGCGGGCTCTGCCGTCCGAGCGGCGTCCAAACCGCCGGCGACGCTCTCCGAACTCTATTAGACCGCAACTCTCTACAAAACACGCCGCCATTTTGAACGGAGCCTGCACGAGGGCCTCCGATTGCTGTCAAACCTCGCGGCAAACCCTCAAGCGCTTCCCGAATCGGTCACGCGGTACAGCCGGGCGGCGAAGCTTCGGACGTCGCCGCTTCCGCGTCCGCCCCAAAATGAAGCGAGCCTCGGTGCGCCCCCTCCGTGACTCGGCGCATCTCGTGACCTCGCTACCAATAACGTAGCGTCGTCCGTCCGTTTTCCGTCCCTTTGAAAGCCCTCGAATGCGAAGAACATAAATGTCTCCGTGGCAACGCGCGGTCCGACTGCAGACGGGACATCCGACGGCCGACGGCTCGAACCGCGAAGCCGAGGAGACGACGGGGGGAAGCGGCCGATTCGGCTTGCCGCGACCGGTAAGAAAAACGTGACAAAAACATCACTCCTTGACGTCAAATAGATCCTGCTCACCGGAGATGCACATTTACAGATTCAAATGTTTCTTGCGCTTGTGCCTGTAAATGAGCAAAAGTGCCGAATAAATCCTTTCGCGAGTAAAAAGGGGACAACCGGCAACGGTCGTCGGTCGACCGACCCGCGCAATGTCCACTTTTTCTCGTTTTTGACACGCATATATAATTTAGGGCAAATGTCGACATCGCTACTCGCTCGGACATTTGGGTAGCCCCGTTTATTGAATCTGAAATCTGACGGGTTGAGAAGAATGAGCAATAGTCAGTTCGAGACGCCGCGCCGCGCTCCGTCGCTCCGTCGGTCCGCATCCGAAGCGGCGTCGTTTCTCACGCTCGATTTGTCGGACACGGCGTAGCCGATTTCCGTCGACGGGGTTCCGTGACCATCCAAAGTCAATTCGTCACGCTGAATCCAAGATGGCGACTTGGAGCCAGCGCAGCAGTTTGGGCTTGTTTATGAGACTCTCGCAGTACAACGTACATTTAGTCGAGGTTTATTTGCGGTATTGGACTCCTGATGTTAACAAGCGAAACGTAGCGTAGCCTGGCCTCGCACTCGACGGAAATATCGCCACCCTACATAAGCGACAGCCGTTTCCTGAGAGACCGCCGCAGGTGCTATTCGTTCGGCAATCAGTCAGCCCCAGTGACCAATTAGCCCGAGTGAGAAGGGAGGAAACGCATCACTGCCGCCACAGCGCTGGTGGCCACGCCCCTTTCACGGGCGCCCATTGAGGAGACAAAAGGTGTTAAACATGCGTCATCTTTATTTCCCCACATCATGTCCGCGTTGTGATAGGACGTTCTTATCGCTAATCATCCATTTGCATCAGCGGCTCACGACCCGGGCGGCTGCGGCGGCCCAGTCGCCGGAACCGGTCGTCCGGCGAGCGAAGAGTCGACGGTTCCAATCCGACCGTCCGCCGTGGAAGTCTCCTCGGGCGAGACGCCGAACCCTAAATTGCTGCCGCCCGTCGGTGTATGCGTGTGGGCGTGGCATGGGTGAGCATCGGGAAAGCGCTTTGGGCACCGTAAGGCGGAGATGAAAGCATCGGGCCCGGTGCATGATGGGAGAGCGTGATGTGTTCTTCTCTTGTGAATGAATGAAAAGATAACATAACATAGAAAGATGACATTCCTCAAGCTAAAGAAAAAGCCACAGTCACGCGCATGAGTGAAGGCTTATGTAATACTCAGCGTGGCCACCGGAGGCACTATATGACGCCTACTTGACCCGCCGCACAGTCAGAATGATGCAGAGAGCATTCTATGGTCGTTTCACGGCAAAGCTTCTCGGAAAGCGCGTCGCTCGCTCGCTCGCCCGCGTGCCATCGAGAACCTTCGGAATCGCCGTCTTATGTCGTCCGTCAGTCGCAGCGTGACGAGAGGTCCCCGAAATGGCAGGCTGTAAAACGCCCAGTGCGATTGGCGCCGCAAGAATTTTGGAAATCCGACGACGGCTTCCAGAGAAATTGAAAGTTTTGTTGTGTGGGAAAGGTTTTGTGTGCTAGAAAACTGTAGAAAATCTGGCCCCAAAAACGGGAAACAGTACAAATGCATTCTTTCTCAACACATCTGCTCGACCCTTTCCATTGGTCTGCGACTCGGCGAAGCCCTTCTTCCATTGGCTGAGAAATTTGAGTGTAAAATATCCACCGATGAAAATCAGCGTGATGCTTCAAACTTGCCTTAAATACGCCAATGGAAGATGATTGGCGAGAAGAGCAGGAGAATCGGTCAGTTCGCGTTCCCCCCCCCCACAAAGATGGCGGCCTGTCGTCACGTCGCTACTTCAAGCGTCAAGTCGTCATTTTGTCTCGGTCGAGTCGGCTCCGTGACGCGGTCTCGGCGGCGCGGCCGAACGTCGATCTCGCGGGAAACCTCCGCGCGTGGATGGACGGAGAGTTGAAAAGAACTTTAATCGTCATCGGGCACGGTAACGTCGGGTCAGACGTTTGCTTCTAAATGGATGAAACCCGTTTGAAGAGAAATGCTGAAAACCGCCAAAGGCTGAGAACAACGCGGTACTGAACTGCGGCGATATCGCGCTAAACCGTTTCCCGTCATTTCCGTTTCCCCGATATTCGAACCCCGGTCCTCAGAGGCAGACGCGCCAACCGCTCGTCTGCCGTGCCGCCGACAAGAAAACAGAAAGGCACGGGGGACTGCAACTCACCTTTCACCCGTAGAAATATTTTAGGTGGCGCAAACTTTGGCGTTGACAAAATAAAAAAGGAACCCTCATAAAAACGATGGAGAAAGTTATTACTGAATTTCAATGTCCGTGCATTGCCTACGGCGGGAACGTCGCCCCCGCCGACACGGCCGCCACGTCGGTGAGCCGGGCCGATACGGCGCGCTGACGTCTTCGCATATATCGGATTGAATTGGCGGCACGAGAACGACGCTTTCAATGTTTCGAGGAGCGAGGAACTACGAACGTCGCCGTTAAGAAACTTGAGATGAGCCAAGTGAGTCCAGTACAGGTCGCGGCAAGTCCAGTTCCCATCGAGTCTTTCGGATGCTAACTAGCATGCGGTTGATGTATTGCATTTGGCTAATAAACAACGACCTCTGGTGACAGCAAAGTGTCTGCAGCTTATCAAACAGCAGTGCGTGTGTGCGCGTGCGTGCGTGTGTGTGCGTGTGTGCGTTTGTACAGCAGTCATAGTCCCTCCAGGCTCCATCACCTGTCGGACCTCAGTGCTTGCTGTTGTGTGGCCGTTGCCCCTCGTCATGTTCCCCCTGCACGCACACCCAGGTCACTTTATTAGGGACACGTCGGCGTGGCGATGACATCCTCGCGGCGGCACCGGGTGTCACTCACTCAGGTGACGAGAAGGCGGGCGCAGAACGCCAGCAGAACGATGGCGGGCGCAGCCGAGAGCCCGCCGGATCTCGACCCGGCAGCCGCCGGGTTCCGGTGGGTCTGCGGAGGGGGCGCCGCTTCCGACTGCGCTTCTTGACACTTCACACTACATGTACACACGCACACACACACACACACACACACACACACACGTTATGGGAATCCCACAGCATCCTTGTCAGATGACGTCACGGTTTAGGTTCTATTTTGAGTTCAAATGTTTGCGTTGAGGGCACGGTGGACGACCGGTTAGCGCATCCGCCTCACAGTTCTGAGGACCGGCGTTCAAATCCCGGCCCCGCCTGTGTGGCGTTTGCGTGTTCTCCCCGTGCCTGCGTGGCTTTTCTCCGGGTACTCGCGTTTCCTCCCACATCCCAAACACATGCATGCTAGGTTAATCGAAGACTCTAAATTGCCCGTAGGTGTGAATGTGAGTGCGAATGGTTGTTTGTTTATGTGTGCCCTGCGATTGGCTGGCGACCGATTCGGGGTGTACCCCGCCTCCCGCCCGAGGATAGCTGGCATAGGCTCCAGCGCGCCCGCGACCCGCGTGAGGACAAGCGGAACGTAAGATGAATGAATGTTTGCGTTGAGGTGCCAAAAATGTCGGAATATTCCGTGACACCCGCGAGCTGTTGTTGGCATGCTTCCACGGCAACATGTCTCATGTTGTAATGTTTGTGTTGGCCAGTGGAGGGCAGTGTGCAACCCAAACCGTGTGATTTTGCTCAGCCACACAATTCTGGGCCCTCCTATATAACCCTCGTGAAGGACCGCCCCCTCCCCCAACACGAAATATTCCCAGATGTATTTCAATACCCCTGAAAGGTTACGGCACCTAAATCTCGGGAACTCGTCTGTCTTCTGCCCAGCGGCTGTTCGTGACGCGTTCAAGAGTAGCTCGGAAATATGTGCGATGAGGTGAAAAAACCTTGACAGCTTTACACAGCCAGCTCCGCCCCTCACGCTCGGGGCCGTGTGACTCACAGCTGTTTGCGTAGGAAGTCCTGGTCAGCCTCACAGGCGCGGGTCTGAGTCTGCGCGGCGGCGGCGCGATTGTCGGCGGCCGCCTTCAGGCTGGAGCAAGCCGCCGCCGCGTGGCCGCTCTGAGTCAAGTTGTGCTGCAGCGCCTCCACGTGGCCTGGACGCGAACAAAACGTTACCGCGACGGCGAGCCGTTATGCGTTCCTGTCAGCCATCTTACCTTCTTGACGCTTCAGCTGATTGGTCGAGTTGAGCTGAGTCTGCCGCATGAGCTCCGCCTCCTCCTGCAGCGTGCTGATGTTGGCCATAAGGACCGCCTACACACACACACACACACACACACACACAGTCAACTTTGGTCAACACTTTCCGGTATGTCTCGTTTGTCGCGGGGGGGGCATTCCAGACCACCCCACAAATGACGAAATCTACCAAGTGGAGTGCAAGTATTGATTGTAATATTTATCTATATTTTAAAGCTCAACGCTTGTACTGGAACACCATCATACAATACATGCACTTGAGGTGCTGGTGTTATCTTTGTCCACTTGAGGTCGCCGTCCTCACATTCTACACTGTAGTATCTGTGACGTTGAATGTGTGCGTGCCTTTAAAGGGCGGGGCTGTTGAGGACGTACCGTGTTAACTGGCTTTAACTTTAGCCTCTTTGCGCACAGAGCGACGGCGTCACTCGAGGCCATCGGCAAAGAAAGATTTTCCTGAACTTTGTTGCCGTTTGTTCGATAAAACGATTGAGAGAACACCAGTGACTGTTTCCGTCCTGCCTCTATCCAAACCGCCTGTTGTGGATTGTAATTGCTTCTAACTCGTGATGGTAGGCTATATTCAATTAGCTCACGATGTTGACTTCACCTCAGACGCAACTTAAGCCAGTTGGACTTCAGCTTCTCTCATTAAGCGCGACCCGATCTCAAACTTCGGACTTTCTGCGTCTTTGACGGACTCTCGCCTCCCGGGTGCCGCTTATTGCTCGGAGATTCTGCGGTAACAACCCGTGTGGAGAAAATAATGACCGCAAAATCCCGCAATATAGCAAATATTCAGCGATATAAGTACAATGAAAGCAATGTGCAGTTCAGGGAACACGCAAAAAGCGAACAGCGATATTGCGAAACAGTTCAGCACTGAGCTACGTTGTCTCTTTCACAGTATGGTGTGGTTCTGATCCGCTGGACTCGACGGGTGCTGGATTGTGAGGATCTTGAAGGGGGGGGGGGGGGGGGGGGGGGGGGGGTTCTGGTTTTGTTGGCTCCTTGACTGACTGCGGACTCCTGTTCCTTCTGGCCTGGTCTGAATCCGTCCGGGCCGGCCTCGAGTAAAAGCAGATGGCGCCCATTTTTAGAAGCGGCTGTTACTCAGTGACCGTGACAACGGGATCCTTATCGAGAAACAACAACAAGATGTCCGCCGATCCCGTGCTCCGCCGCAGCTAACGCTGTCTTAGCACGAGAACACGGGCCTGCCGAGATGAACGTTCCCGGTGCATTGTGGGAGGTGGACAAGCAACGAGGCGGCTACGGGAATAGGAAGGAAAGGGAGGCACAGCAGGAAGGGAGGGGGGGGGGGGCGGGGGAACTTGGGTGGGGGGTGGGGTGAGTCACCATGCGTGCGCACGCGCGTGTGTATGTGTGTGTGGCACAAACAGTCACTTATTCCAAGCAACATGTTGAAGGCTGGAAAAGTTGTATCGCTCTTTAGTTTATTCACTGAGGGTGGGTTGGGGGCGGGGGGGTCATGACGGCATATAAAAGTAGCAGAGGGGGGCAGGGCCTCAGTCTGCAGTACGTCCAATAAACTCCGGCTGCCCGCAAAGTCTGCTTACAGCAAAAGCAAATGGGCAAATGGCTGATGGCTCATTTTCCTATCATTCGATGAATAACGCTGAATACGCGAATTTCCTTTGGAAAATCAATTCATTGGACTGATATGACGATTTGAATGATGAGTTATCGAATTGAAGTATTATTCATGATGAGAAAGGTCATTGTTTGTAAGAAAAACAAATATTCTGCAGAAACATTTGTAAACAAATATTTGAACATTCGATTTTGTCTCTCCAAATGTATTGACCGTGAAGTGTGACAAATGAAATTTGATGATTCGCAACACATTTTGTGAAGATGCTAATGACATTTTTGGATATATGGGATTTTTGTCCTCTTGCTTAATGCGACGTTTGTGTTCGCAGAAGATAAAGAATATTTGCCTGTGAGGATCGTGAGTTACATCGTCTGTCGGCTTGCGTTACGACCGGGAAACAACGTCACCGCCGATATGCTAATTGTTAGCTCGTGTGCCTATGGAGTTTCCCCATTGGACGTTAGCGTGAAGCCCGCGGAGACTATGTGGTTGCTTTAAATGTAATATACAATGTGTAATCCGGTATATGCGCAACCTACTTCTGCGTTCCTTCAAATGGGTCCCGAGCACTTCGTCCCGGCTCGGGTGGATGGCGAAAGCGAGCGTTTGAAGGTGCCTGTGGGGACTTGAAATGTGTTTTTTGGAGCGGTGGCATTAAACAGCCTCTTTTGGAACAATCGTCGATTGTCTGGCCAACGGCCGCTCGTTGTCAAGCGGGTCGAGTTCACCGCCACTCGTATCTTAAGTTTGCGCTCGGCGAGTCAAAGCAAAAACCGCAAAAGTCGCTTTCTTGGGTGCTCGTGTTGGCTCGCTTGGCAGTCGCTCTCAATAAACAGCCGCAAAATAGTCGGAGTGCTCGGTGTTCCGCCATGTGGCGGAACTATGAGTAGACTGGTACGCTTTTATTTTGAAGGCCTGACTTTTGACAGGACGCGCGACGCCAAGGACGCCCCGACTCGTTGCCGAGCAGACCGGGAGGCTCGTTAATAAGAGCGGCGCTTTCTTCCCGAGATGGACTTTCCGGCGCTCGCTAGCCGGCGTGCGCTTCGGTCTGACCTGTGTGGAAAGGCCTTGCCGCAACTTGGCATTGGAGAAAGGAAACGCGGAAGGCGCCTTGCCGTCGCTTACGGAAAGTTCTGAGTTGATGAACGACGCGGGAAATTTGACAGAATTTTGCAAAATGGCCGCCGTCTCTCCTCCTCGCTGTCGACGACGTCGCGAGTCTGCAACGAAGGTCAAACTGAAATGTTGATTTCTTCATCACAGGAGTCATTTATATTTATTTCCGCGTCTCGTATGCAGGCGGCACATCCGCCTCACAGTTCTGAGGTTGCGGGTTCAAATCCGGCCCGGCCTGTGCGGCGTTTGCATGTTCTTCCCGTGCCCGCGTGGCTTTTCTCCGGGTACTCCGCTTTCCTCGCACGTCCCAAAAAAACATGAGTGGTAGGTTCATTGAAGAGTCTAAATTGCCCGTAGGTTTCGAACGGGAGTGCGAATGCTTGTTTGTTTATTTGTGCCCTGCGATTGGCTGGCGGCCGGTTCGGGGTGTGCCCCGCCTCTCGCCCCAAGTCAGCTGTGACGGGCGGCAGCACGCCCGCGACCCGAGCGGGGAGACGCGGTTCAGAAAATGGATGGATGGATGCAAAGCTCTAGTTTTTCTCGCTCGAATCTTGGGAGCGTCTGGATCGGATTTCCGCGATTTCGCGGGGAAACATTGATTCGGTTTCGGTTTGAGTCAAACCGACGGATTCGCCGCGAAAACCGAGCTCGTATCGTTTGGGAGTGTAAACTGTACGCCTACTCGACTTGGAGATGGGACGGGAGTTCAAAGGTCAAGTGGGGGCGGTCCACGTTTGTTCATTGATTTCTTATCTTGCCAGCATCCGGCCCTGGGGGGTAACTAATTACATGCGACGTATAATTACTTCAGTTCATTCCAAAGTGTTTGTCATTGTCGTCCATTACAAGACTGGGAGAAAATGCGTCGTTAAATTTGAGCTGCTTTTGGAATTTGACTGCAATGGCTGCCGTTGCAGTTACATTGAGAAAATGTTTTTTCATGTCCGTCGCTCCTTGTAAAGCAGACGCTCGTGATTGGTCGCGTGCCGTTCTGCCGTAGACCTCCGAGCGCCACCTTGTGTTGCAATCTGGTCGTTTGTCTGCGATTTGGAAAAAGATTCGACTCGCGGGTGCGCTGTTGGAGACGTGAGGGAACATTTTGACTTTTTATCACTTTCAGCTTTATAATTTTGGACTTTTGTATGGAACAGTCGCTTACCTGGTTGCCATAGGAAGCCTTATTGTCGAAATTTGTCATTAGGTCAACACGGTGTCATGTTTTCCACATGCCGTGCACGTATAACGCAACAAACAAATGTTTTTAATGTTGTGTTTGCTTTTCATGATGTTTTGTGATCGGTTTTCTATTTGTGTAAAGAACAAATACGTGTTTGATTCCAAAATAACGATGTATGTTTTTTCCGAGGAAACATCCTGTTGATGCACGCATTCAAAATTGGAAAAAAAAGTCAAATAGTGATGACTTTGAGAAAGTTACACAACTTAAAACACGGAGGCGGAGACTCCTCACAACACATTCCAGCAGCTGTCGACAAAACCAAGGTGAACAGCGCACGTACGCACAAATGCGCGCACGCACACGCACGCCTAACTCTGACTTGAAGCGTGGAAAGAATTCCCAGCGCTCGACTTTTTCCACATTTTGTCATGTTGCGGCCTCGTTCCAAAATGGACGCGTGATGAAATTCGTTCGTCTACACACACGGCCGTCGTGACGACGTGGAAATATTTTGTATTTTTTTTCTCCAACGTATTGCTCCTAAAAGACCACGGAATTCCACGCGCAACCATCTCGGACGGGACGGCGCGAACGTCCGTCGAGAAACTCTCCGAGCCTCAAACGAGGGCGCCGGCCGCTGAGCTGGCGGCTTTTAGCTAACTCGTTGTCCGCTGCCGCTCCCGGCTGAAGTTCACTCGAAAGAAACGACAATTTCACCTCGTGCATTTCAAGCGAGCACAAAACTTCTGCCATCTTAACGCTCATGCAAATCGGGATCTACGTTGCGCCGCGCTAACCCTTAGAGGCACAGACTGAACACAGACGCTGCAGCGACACAAGTAGACAGACAATATAAGTTACAGTCCTGTCTTCTTTATCTTCCGCGTTGAATGACTAATATCAGCGTCGCAGAGATGAGCTGAGAAGAGTCGAGATGTCTGAGGCAACAGCATATCCGTCCGTCTGTCTTGTCCACGCGCGGGGACGGGCGGAGAAAACCGGCTGCCGCTTCGTAGGTCCCGAGGGGCACGGCGGAAGCCGGCGACCCGCCTGGCCGAAGGGAAGGCGCGGCCGGCTTCAAAAGCGCTCCAGCCGGGAAGCGACGAGCTGAAGCTCGGAATTCTCGCGGGCATGCGCGGGATTTCCCGCTTTTGGACGTTTTTCGTACATTTCTATCCCAAAAGGGTTTTTGGGACGTCGCTGCGTGAAATTTGGAGGGAAAGAAGGAATGCGCTTTCCACAACGTGCAAACCGGAAAGCAGCCACGCACACGTAAGACGCACACAGTACAAAAAGACCCGTTTGGAGAGCGCACAGGAAGCAACGAAACAAGGAGCCAACGGGAAAGTCCCACAAGTACCGCGGGGGGCCGTGCCCGTACCTGGTGCGCGCGGCACTCGTCGAGGGTCCGGTTGGCGCGGCGCAGGCGCTCCGCCAGCGCGGCCAGCGCGGCCTCCCGGCGCTCGAGGCCCTCGCGGGCGACCCCGAGCCGCTCCTCCAGCTCGTCCCTGTCTTGGGCCCACAGCGCCTCGGCGCCCAGGATCTTCTCGCGGCTCTCCCGCAGGTCCTGGCGGCACCGGGCCGAACTCTTCAGGTCCGGAGACGTGGACCACACCACGATGACCACCAGAGAGATGACGGACCACAGGGCCAGCAGAACCAGCGCCGCCTTGGTCCCGCCGCCCATCTTGCCCGTCTCGGACTCGGCCGCCACCGTCATGACGCGTGTGCACTCGCAACCTCGAGTGTGGCGCCGGAGCGGGCTCCTCTCCCCTCCCCTCCTCTCCCTTCTCCTGCCCTCCCTTTTCCTTTCCTCTCCTCCCAGACCACACCCTTCTTCCCTTCCTCCCTTCCTCCCTTCCTCCCCACCTCCTTTCCTTCCGTCCTCGTTTGTGCCCGAGCGCACGTGGAAAACTTTGCATGTGGGAGAGAAGAAGAGATCCTCAGTGCGGACGCCCCGAGCGGCCACTAGTACTCCTTCGCCTCCTTTCGGGCCCTATTTGCTCTGCAAAAAGGTCAACGTGGCCTCGTCAATCCATTTCTGATCTCCGGTGAAAACATCTGACTGGACTTGTTCCCGCGAAAAAATCTTTTTTGAACAGTTGTCCAATCAAGTCCATTCATTCGCGTTTCGGTTTCGAGCGCGGCCGGGAGGCAAGGCCGGAGCAATCTTCGAATACAAATGTTCACAAACAAACGAGAGCGACAGAAATGTCTAAATCGGGGCTCGGCAACACGAGAGCTACAAATGACCTCGAATATGATACCTTTGCATTATTGCGAATGATTCACGCCGGTGATTTATGTGCGGGCGCCGCGAAGGAGGCCCCGACGGCCATCGTTTTGTTGGCTTTATTTCTCGCAATCATTAGGACGCCGACAAGTCTCGAAATACGACACGTGATTTGGATAAATGCGCTTACGTCCGAGCAAATCCCAACGTCCCGTCGCCGGTGAGCTTTTTTTTCCAAACGGGCCCCGCGGGCTCCTCGTGTGGTCTTCGGGCGGGCACCGCGTTGGTGAGGTGAACCCTGACCCCTGACCTAAAAAAAAAGAGGTTGAAAATTACAAAGAAAACAACTCCAAATCTTACGAAGAGTATTTGTCTTCTTTCTATCCATCCCTCCATTTTCTATACCAGCGCAAGAATTCTCTCTCAAGTACTCACCAATACCAATGAAACTTGCATTTCTCAAAGATCCAATTTAAATTCGGAACAAAGACCTTTCTTTCTTCCTGACGCGCACGATAATTAGTCGATGTGTCAAACCGCCGCAGTGTAGCGCCAACTACCGGAGGAGAGGACTTACTCCATGTCCGATTTCTTGCCTTAAGTATCGGCCGCCTTCACGTGTCCTCGATACCTCGAAACAAGTTCCGGTATGCGCCCGATACCGATACCAGGTACCGATACTCGCCCATCCCTGGAAAAAAGGAATCGGAATACTGTTGAAGTTGCAACGGTTTTTGTTACGAAATTTCAGATCGCTAACGTGATAATAATAATCACGAAATGTGGATATTTTCCAAATGTAATGATTTGCACCGAAACATCCATCCATCCATTTTCCGAGCCGCTTCTCCTCACGCGGGTGGCGGGCGTGCCGGAGCCCATCCCGGCTGTTGTCGGGCAGGAGGCGGGGTACGCCCCGAACCGGTCGCCGGCCCATCGCAGGGCACATACGAACAAACAACCCTTCGCACTCTCAGTCACGCCTACGGGCAATTTAGAGTCTCCGATGAATGCATTTTTTTGGGGCTGCGGGAGGAAAGCGGAGTGCCCGGAGAAAAGCCACGCAGGCGCGGGGAGAACACGCCAACTCCACACAGGCGGGCGGGGCCGGGGATCGAACCCGGGTCCTCAGAACTGTGAGGCTGACGCTCTAACCGCTCGTCCGAAACAATGGGCGAAATTTGGAATCGTCATGATTTATTGCTTATTGAGCCACGAAAATGCCGGGCCGGCCCCACTCGAGGTCCGGCAGGGCCGAACGTGGCCCCTCTTTGACAGCCGTGATCTACAGACTCTACGTCTAGCTGGGCTACATCTACTTTGTACATTTACATCTATCTGCTGTCGTCCGACGTTAGGCTGGGCTTCATGTCGGAGTCGACTTTACGCGTGCGTGCGTGCGTGCGTGCGAACCAGCTGACCTGAGCAGGGAGTGAAAATATTTGGCAGCAGCTTGACGTTCCTGCCTTGGAGGCAACTCGGAAAAAATGATTACACTTTTTTTTTTTTTTTCCTTGAAACTTTCGCCTGCTGGCAACAACAACGTTCCTGTTACCACGGTGACGATGACACATGAATACAATGCTGCTCATTTGAGTCTTCTGGATTTTCAGTAAGTTTCACCATAAAAGCTTATTTAACATTATCTGTCATACAAGTGGAAAAATGAGTGTTTTAAAATAAGCAAAACACTGGTTTAACCCCTTGGGTCTCACTGAATTGAGTTAGTACGACAATTTTATTTGTCACGATTCAAACAAGGTCCATTTCTATCTATCTATATTTCAAAGAAGAAACTGACGTGAAGGACATGAGAGGTGAGAAAGGTGAGACTTCTACTGGTTTTCCTGATGTCTCTCTGGCGCCCCCTGGAGGCTGTAAGGCATCACCGCATCTTTCACCTCACTGGACTCGCCAACATCCGCATTCAGGTCACATTACCTTGGACCTTTGAGAAAGATCCTCGATCATCACTGACCACCGTTGATCATTATCGATCATCATTGGTATGGATCAGTACTTTTAGATTGTTGTTAGGCTTATGCGAAGGCCGCCCTCTACTGGACAGTAAGAGAATGACACCATCAAACAACTTTCAAGGCCCCTGCATTTTACGCATACCCCTGGCAAATGTGCACTCAAAGTTACTATTATTCAACCAGCAAGTTTTTTTTTTCTTTCTGGTATGGAAATAACACAGGCATCGCCCAGAAGATAATAAGACCATGTACAAGAGTCGTCATTGTGGAAAACGTTATTTATCAGCTTTTACGTACGTTTGAACAAAAGGTGGCCTGTCTAAAATGATTCATACCCTTCTGGAAAAATCAATAGAAAAACCTTTATTGACTATTATAGCAATGAATCCTGACATATGGGGTCCCTCAGGGGTCAGTTCTTCGACACTGTCTAAAACAAGTCAATAACTGGATGAACCAAAACTCCCTCCAATTAGACCGCAACCAAACCGACGTAATTGTTTTTAGCAGTAAAGAAAAGAGGTTTGCTGTTAGTAAATACCTGGAGTCACTCTCATTAAAAACCAAAGCCCAAGTCCGAAACCTCAGTGTTCCGATTTGACTTTCGGCATTCATCAGAATCAGAATCAGAATCAGAATCAGAATCCTCTTTATTTGCCAAGTATGTCCAAAAAAACACACACGGAATTTGTCTCCGGTCGTTGGAGCCGCTCTCGTACAACAGACGGTCAATTTACAGAACACTTTGGGGACAGAAAGACATTGACAAAAAACAATTGTGCAAAAAGATGATCATATCAAATCAGTCACTAAAACAGCCTTCGAGCAGCTGAAGAACATATCCAGAGTGAAGGCTTGCACGTGCCAAGCGGACCAGGAGAAGCTCAACCATCTCAAGTAGACTCGAGACCGCTAGCGGGCTCGTGGACGGCCTGCGGAGCGTTCCACTCTTGCCGGCGTCGGCTCCGTCCGATACTCGGCGGCGTTGCTCCCCGTGCAGCGTGTAGATTCGCACAACAGAGACACGTACCCGTTTGTTGTGTTCGCAAGCTAGCAAGCTAACGAGAGACGGAGCTAAACAGCTCGCTCCACCGCGGCAAAGTCATTTCAAATGTCAGTGGCTCTCCGATTTGCTGTGTGTGTTCGTGCCCAATTAACACAAACCCTGGAAACTCGACTGTTTATTAAGCCTAACCTGGCACACGTGCATCGGGAGCCGCCATATTTACGGCGTACATAAACGAGGATGTCAGCGCGCGTTTACGTCCAGACGACGCGTGCGCAGACGGAGCTTTTCCCGCCTCGAGTTGGAATTGACGGCACGCGTGGCGAAATTTGACAGCTGATCGCTTTGGCATAAGGAATTTTCCACCCCCGCGAAACTTGGATTGTGCCGCTTTATTCCGACCGAGGCGCTGATGTGGAGCATTTTCATTCCACTTGGGCTTCTAAAGCGATTCTAATCGCAATAGAAGGCTCCGTGTAAACCAGGCAAGTCTCGCAGCTCTTTATTGTTCATTTCGGAGCCGGAGGGATCCATAGCACAGCGTCAGCAACAACGATTTCATAGAGGAACAAGGAAATGATAATAAGCAATAATAAGGGCAGGCCTTATTTGTCATGATTTCAGAGGCATTCCAAAAACAACTATCGTTTATCGGGATCGTTTTTGGGACAATGTATCGGCCTACTTATGATTGAGTATTTTTTTAAGCGGTCACATTCAAACGTCGCACGTACTGCAGTGGAGAACGTGAGGAAGGCGACCCCAAGTGGACAAAAATAATACCTGCACCTCAATACCTGCTCAAAACTACGCTGTCACAATGGAATAGTTTTAGAACCCATTATTCTATCGATCATTGCATCCATTCATCAAATTATCGGATAAGACTCTATTTTGCATTAATGTGGATCGCAAGAAACATTTTTTCCGATGACTGTTCATTCAGAGATCATGCTTGTCTATTTGCTATTGTTTAATGATGAAACAAAAGCAAATCAATAAGAATTGCACAATACGACACGAGAAGGAGGGATTTTGTACTCGCAACCTTTTTCAAAGCGAACATTTCTTCTTGCCTACGGATTCATGCCAACAAAGGGCTACTCGTTCAAAGGGCTACTAGTTCGATAACCACTTCTGAGGTGGCTTCAGGTTCAACTACATATCAAGTTCACATTATTCAGACTACGGCAGCAAATATTTATTTGTTATGGCTCAAACTATTAGTTTTTCCCGAAATTGGTTGGGATTCATTTCCTGGTTTGGTCCGTAACCGTAACAGCCGAGAGACAATGTTGATCATTGTTTTCCAAAGTAAAAGCAGACGTTTGCAAATGTCTTATCTTGACATTGACTGTGACTGTTTTTTTTTTTTTTGTCAATGTCTTTCTGTGTTCTCCGCCAACGGACCGTCTGTTGTCGTACTCGAGCGGCTCCGACGACCGGAGACAAATTCCTCGTGTGTTTTTTGGACGTACTTGGCAAATAAAGATGATTCTGATTCCGATTGAAAAGACACAAAGATAATCAGCCTGCGTTCATGGACGACTAGAGAAATCGGAAAGTATTTACTGTTGAGAGGCAATTTTAAAACAACACGGTCTCTTTAGTTGTCAATGAATTGATTAATTGGGACGCCTCTAATGGCCGAAATAAGTAAGTACACACAAATAAAACACGTCAAAAGCACGTGGAGCGATGAAACTTTAATGAGGTCTGATGATGATGATGTCACTTCCTGTCTGCATCATGTGCAAACACAACAAACACAAGAACACCATTTACACAAAGCTCCGCCCATCCAAATGTAAACAGGAAGTTGTCGACGTGATTGGCGAGACTCCGCCCCCTCAGAGTCCCGATCGAGCGTCTATGCTGTGTTGGCGTAGCTTAGCATTACAGGCAAGCAAAGCTAAAACAACGAATGAACGTGTTTGATGAAATGACAAAGGCGGAAGAGGAAGTGATGCACCCCGACTTAGTCTGTGGGAGGGAAGTGTGTTATTGGTTTTATTTTGAAATGATGAATTTGAACGAATTCAGTATTGCTCAAATGTGGATTTCCTGTTTACGTCTTGTTGGAGCATTCCCGTTGCCCAGCGACAGCCAGGAAATCTTCCCGGAACTGGAAAGGACGTTGACGCTGAGCTAATTCATAATTCATATTTAATGTCATCATTTTGAGAAAATATTACCATGTTAAGAAAATAGAATAGCCTAAATAAACAAAAGAAAAATACGACAGCTTGTGGTTATCATGATCAGCCCCCCCTCCCCCCACCCTGTAGGCTACTTTCTGAGCAATGGCCACAATTGTAAAATATCTGTACTGTTTGGGTTCGTTTGGGTTTTTGTTTGGGGAACAGCATCCATCCATTTTCTACACCGCTTCTCCTCACGAGGGGTCACGGGTATGCTGGAGCCAATCCCAGCTATCTTTAGGCGAGAGGCGGGTTACACCCTGAACCGGTCGCCAGCCAATCGCAGGTCAGAGAGAAACAAACAAGCATTCAGACTCACGTTCACACCTACGGGCAACTTAGAGTCTTCAAACAACCTAGCACGCCTGTTTTTGGGATGTGGGAGGAAACCGGAGTGCCAGGGGAAAACCCACGCAGGCACCGGGAGAACATGCCAACTCCACACAGGCGAGGCCGGATTGGAATCCGCACCCTCACAACTGTGAGGCGGATGTGCTAACCGGTCGCCCACCGTCTGGGGAACAGCAACAGGCACAAATCCTGTCGCGAGCTAACATAGCGCACCCAATGGCAATGTTAGTTAGTGCCTTCAGGTAGCTATCACGAGGCCCAAACTTCGCCAGCAATCAGATATTACAAACATGGAATGGCGATGTCAACTGAACTCACAAGGACCAAGAGTCCGGGCAAAATATTTAGGCTATACGGGACCTCTTGAGGAAAACTAACACACCTTATGTTCGTCGCTTTCTAAATCCGCGCAACGTATGTCCAACATAGTCACCGATCTTTCTCTTGACTCGCTTGCTCGACCGGGAGGTCACGAGCCACGCGGGACCCCGAATGCTCGGGTCCTCCGCGGCTGCCCCATCGCCGGCCTAAAAATCCAAGCAACACGAGACTTTCGTACAGCGTGCATTTTGAACGTCTGACAGACCGCCCGCTAACATTTTCGTCGGGTCGACGTCTGGTCGTGATCTCGTGACCGAAGAGCCTCGTTTGGCTCGTCGCCGTCGACGACAAAATCATTTTGTCATCGCCGATGAAAACAACGTTGTTTCGAAGGCGACACAAACAAACAAACGAGCATAAAAAGGTTGTCATCGAGGCTCCTTGTTAACGCACTACCTTGCTAACTGCTACTGCTAATGTGTTAGTCTTCCAAACAAGAACACAAAAAATCTTTCAGGCAAAAAAATCTTTTGTTAAAAAAGTCATCTTCTCATGACTTCAAAAACAAAGAATGTAAACAGATTGACAACTTGACGACATTTCAGACATGAGCATATTAGCTCGCATGCTAGTGCAGTGTTTCTATGTTTCATGCACTTGTCAGTAAAAGTCACTTGTGAGTATTTGTCAACATTTACAGGAAGATTTTGTTATTGTTTGTCAACATTTACAAGCTAACAACCTTCCACACAAGCTCACCTTGCCAACCGTTAGCACATTAGCACGTTAGCGTCTCTGCACACTGGGAGCTCACTGGCAGTGGGCGGACTCAGCGGCAGGCTCCGCCCCCGCCGCGAAGCCGTTGCTCAGGCTGTCTGGACTCGGGGGCGTGGTCGGCGCGGGCGTGGCCTGACCCCTGGCGGCGGGTCGGCCCGACGAGCAGCTCTTTTTGGGCGGCCTGGGCGGGGCCACCGTCGATTTGCCCTGGCGCTGGGCGTCGGCCCGCAACGGTGGCCTGGTCGGGGCAGCGGGAGCGGCATCCGATTTTGGAGAAGGGGCGGGGCTACTTTGTTTTTCCGAGGACGCGGCCTCCTTGTCTTTAGGGGCGGGGTCGGCTGTCTCGGGGGGCGGGTCCCGCTGCACGCTGCTCTGTCGCGACGTTCCCGACGCGGGAATCTCGCAGCTGTCGGTGCGACGGCGAGACGACTCGTGCATCCGACTGGTCGCCACCACCGCCTTCATGGCCGCCTGTCGCGGCGCGGACACACGAAGGTCACGTTAGGTCTCGTCTGGGTCACGTCACGCCACATGTCGCTTGTCAGAGGAGGTCACCTGACAGGTCTCGTGACGTGACATCATGTCACATGATGCAATATGTCACGTGAGATTACATGCCGCATGTCGCAATATGGTGACATCATGTCATGTGATGGTCACCTGATTTCACGCCACATCATATCACGTGACCGGCACATGATGCCTCGTCATGTGACATGAGTCTGTCACGTGGAGTCGTTTGTCACGTGACATCGCACCGCATCGCCGACGTCACATGCCGCGCGTCACGGTACGATGTCACACGATTTCCAGCGTGGCTCACCTTGAGTTTGCGTCTGGCGTTAAACTCTTGTAGCTTCCTGTGCGCCGTGTCCATGTGTGAGAAGCGCACCGCCTTGCCCAGCACCCACGGGTGCTGCAGGGCCTGGCACACGCTCAGACGCTTTCCCGGGTCCAACACGATCAGCTTGCTCACCTGAGACACGCACACAGCACGTTTGCTGCCCTCCTTCTCTTATGCTTGGATCAGGTTAATACTGGCTTCATGATGGATGGACGGGTGGGTGTATGGATGGATGGATGGATGAACGGATGGATGGACGGGCGGATGGATGGATGGATGGACAGCTGGATGGATGGATGGATGGATGGATAGCTGGATGGATGGATGGATGGATGGACAGCTGGATGGATGGACAGCTGGATGGATGGATGGAGCGACGGCTGGGTGGATGGACAGATGGAGGGAAGGATGGACGGGCGGTTAGATGGATGCATGGATGGACGGACGGCTGGCTGGATGGATGGACAGATGGAGGGACGGATGGACGGACGGTTAGATGGATGCATGGATGGACGGACGGCTGGCTGGATGGAGCGACGGCTGGATGGATGCTGGGTGGACGGCTGGATGGATGGAGCGACGGCTGGATGGATGGACAGCTGGATGATGGATGGCTCGACGGATGGATGGATGAATGGATGGATGGATGGACGGACAGCTGGATGAATGAATGGATGGATGCTGGGTGGACGGCTGGATGGATGGAGCGACGGCTGGATGGATGGACAGCTGGATGATGGATGGCTCGACGGATGGATGGATGAATGGATGGATGGATGGATGGATGGACGGACAGCTGGATGAATGAATGGATGGATGCTGGGTGGATGGCTGGCTGGATGGAGCGACGGCTGGATGGATGGACAGATGGAGGGACGGGTGGACGGACGGTTAGATGGATGCATGGATGGACGGACGGCTGGCTGGATGGAGCGACGGCTGGATGATGGATGGCTTGACGGATGGATGGTTGGATGGAGCGACGGCTGGATGGATGGACAGATGGAGGGATGGATGGCTTGACGGCTGTATAGTTGGATGGATGGAGCGACGGCTGGATGGATGGACGGATGGTTAGTTGGATGCATGGATGGACGGACAGGCGGCTGGCTGGATGGATGGATGCTGGGTGGACGGCTGGCTGGATGGAGCGACGGCTGGATGGATGGACAGATGGAGGGACGGGTGGACGGACGGTTAGATGGATGCATGGATGGACGGACGGCTGGCTGGATGGAGCGACGGCTGGATGATGGATGGCTTGACGGATGGATGGTTGGATGGATAAACGGCTGGATGGATGGATGACGCGACAGCTGGATGAACGGACGGCCGGACGGATGCACGCCACGGGCGGCGGTCACCGACCAAGTCCTTGGCGTTGAGCGAGACGTCATCCCACCAGGGGGAGACAAACTCGTAGTCGCAGTTGAGGATGCGCGTGTACATGTACTGATCCCCCCGAGCGTCGAAGAAGGGCTCGAACCCGCACAGCCTGCAACGAGCCGCTACACGTCACTGCCCGACCGCACCGTGCGCGTGCGCGCGCGCGCGTGTGTGTGAACTCACAGGATGTAGAGGATGACGCCGACCGACCACATGTCCACTTCCGGTCCGTAAGCGTTCCCCCGAAGAATCTCAGGAGCTCCGAACACAAACAAACAAACGTCACGTGAAGGCACCGCAACTCCGTGTACTCGTATTACTACCGCAGCTGCTCCTCCATCTACTGGACATTCTACTTCATACTCAGATTCAACTCTCTTCCCCATCGTACTGTACAGTGCCGTGAAGAAGTAGAAGAAGCCCCCCTTCTCAAATTCTTCTGGTTTTGCATAGTTTCCCCACTTTCATGTTTAAGATCATCAAACAAATGCGAATATCAGACAAATATAACACAAGTGAACATAAAATGCTGTTTTTAAATGGTGATTTCATTGATTAAGGATTCAAAGTTACCCTGGCCCCCTGCTTGGGCCATCCTCAGCAGCAGCAACTGAAATCAAGCATTTTCTTTGGCTGGCCTGGCGACGACTCTTTCACATCTCTGTGGAGAGATTTTGGCCCACTAGTCTACTTGCGGAATTGTGTGAATTCAGCAAAAATGGAGGCTTTTCCAGCATGAACGGCCTTTTGAAGGTCATGCCACTGCATTTCAACCGGATTCAAGTCTGGACTTTGACTAGGCCACTCCAAAACTTTCATTTGGTTTGTTTAAGCCATTCAGAAGTTGACTTGTGTTGACTGGTGTGTTTTGGATCGTTATCCCGCTTCAGCTGAAGGTCACAAACTGAGGTCTGAACATTCTCCTTCAGGATAGGGTTTCTGTTAAAGAGCAAAATTCATGGTTCCATCAATCCCAGCAAGTTGTCCAGGTCCTGAAGTCGAAAAGCAGCCCAAGACCATCACGCTACCGCCACGTTTGACTGTCGCTACGATGTTCTTTTTCTGAAACGCTCTGCTACATTTACGCCAGACGCAAACCTTCTAAAAAGCTCCACTTTCATCTCGTCAGTGCGTGTAATATTCTCCCAAATTTCGATGTTTTTTGTTCTTTTTGCAAAAGTAAGACAAGCCTTTGTTCTTTTTGGTCAGCAGTCGTTTTGGCCTCGGAACTCTGCTCTGGATGTCATTTTTGCCCGGTCTCTCCCTTATTGTTGTGTCACGAACCTGCAGTTGTCCCGAGTTCCCTTGCGGCCTCCCGGATGAGTCCTTGCTGTTCTCTCGGGGTAATGTTCGGAGGCCGGCCACTCCTGGGAAGGTTCACCACTCTTCCATGTTTTCTCCATGTGAGGATAATGGCTCTCCCACTGTTTCGCTGGAATCATAAATCTTTAGAAATGGCTTTTGTAACCCTTTCCAGACCGATGGATGTCAAGTACTTTATTTCTCGACTGGTTCTGAAATTGATTTGGATGGTGTCATTTTGTTGCAGCTTTTTTTTAGATCTTTTGTCAGACAGGTTCTGTCCCGTGATTTCTTGATTGAAGAGGTGTGGAGGTAATCAGGCTTGGGTGCCATCAGTGAAAATTAACCCAAAATTGCGATGAGCCACAATTCATTATTTCATGATTATGTACTTTTGCACACGGGGCCCGGTAACTGAATAGTTCTATTTCCTTAATAAATGAAATCGGCGTGTAAAAACAGCATTTTAAGTTCACTTGGTTTATATTTGTCTGATATTATTCTGTCCTTCTATCCTTGTTTGATGCTCTTAAACAAAACTATGCCAAAATAGAAGAATTTGCGAATGGGGCCAATCCCTTTTCACAGCGCTGTATGCTACTCCACGCTTAACTTCTCTGTCGAGTGATGATAAAAAGTCACAGCAGAGAGAAGAGTGCCGTTAACGAGCCTGCCACATTTGAACGATGAAAAGGGCGAAAATCAAGCCATTGTCTCCGCCGCCCAATGCCGCGGGCGCGGGAATGCACTGAAACGGTATTCAGCAAGTCACACTTCTACCGCTTGGAAAAATGGATGCCACTTCATCTGGTGTATTTCTTACGTCTACGTTTCCCTTCACGTTATCAGCGCCGTGCTGTAGGCTACGGATAACCGCCAGTTTGTGTTCCAGAGAGTCCAAAAGTAAGTACTGGTCAGCGTGCGTGTGCGTGCGCGCGCGTGTGTGTGTGCGTTGTCTGTAAACCCCAACACGGAGGCCCCTGGCGTCTCCGATGTGGACTACTTTGCGGTCCGAAAAAGGCAACCTCTTGTCTTTGACATCGTCACGTGTGAACTCCATGTCGTTGTCCACCGAGCTCGTTCGTGTGCTCGGTGAAGGCATCGAACCCACGTGTCATCCGCACGTCCGTACCGACGACTTGGAGAGATGTTCCCTGAAAAGAGTTCAGAGCTCTCCTTTCCGTGTCCTCCGTGTACAGGTTTGCCACGATGGGGGATACCGGGGAGTCCGTAGCGCAACCGCGTTTGGGTCTGTAAAAGGTTCGCGTGACTTGTAAATACCGCATGTGGCGTTAAGGCACGTTAAGTTCCAGCGAGTGACATATCTGTTCGGGCGGACCCATCTCGGAGGCTTTGATGAAGCGGTGGCCGTTGCCTCGCAGTTTCCAATGCATCCCGGCTTGGAACGCAAGTGAACAAAGAGGCGACATGGAATGACACCACGGTTTCATTTTCGACCGGCTCGAGGTCTCGGTCCTTATCAACAAAGTCCATTCGGTTTCGTACGCGGCGTGTCGTATTGTCGTATAGCGAGGGTGTTCGGACGCTGGCCGCACACTCCGCAACGTTATAAGTAACAGAGTTGACGCCGCCGACGGCGCCCCTTCCTTGGGTATTTTTGGCAGACCAGAAACGTCTCCTGCGGATACAGCGGGTAATAAAATGCACGGTCGACGGTTCCCGACTTGTGCTCGGCGGTTTTTCTCTCGTACCCGCTGTGTGGGTCTCTTTTGAGTCGTTCCTACTACGGCAGCCCGTTGTGTTAAGGAGTAACGGCCGGCAAGATTGTGATGTTTCCATCCTTGCTCAGCGACGGACCAGCAGTCCTCATCGTACCGCACTGTGACAATCACGGACGTACAGTGTCGGGGAGTACCCGATTGCATGTCACCGGGTTACGTCATCTAATTACAAAACGTACGTCATTGTAAACCATCGCGTTACGGGGAGAAAACGCGTCACTAAATTCCAGTTACAGTGATGACAATTTTGTGCACCTTTTGAGCATTCGCTCAAAATGAAGAAAAGTCACCGACACGAAATCAAACGTCATTCGTTATTTACTTTGAGAAATCATTCGTCTCAGTTCAACAGGGTGACTTGTAATTGGAACCGCCTACATTTGCGAACTCCTCTTCCTAACACTGTTGACGTATGCACGCATGTACGTAGGGCGGCACGATATTTTGTTTGAGCGTCATCGCGACGTACGCGCGCGCAGTAGTCGCATCGCGGGGTCTGCTGCGATGTCGGTGGACTGTCCTGCACGGCGGTCGTGAAGAGCCTACGACTTCCCAAAAAAGAAAGCTTTGAACAGACAATACCAGGAGTCCTACTTGAAATATGGCTTGGTAGCGGAAGGTAATATGTAATACACACGTAATATGCGGAGAACGGCAAATGCGCTGACGGCATCGTACGTATTGCCGAGGCTGAAAAGCCCTTCGCCGTTGGTGAACAATTGATCTGGCCCTCCGCGAAACACATCCGCCGTCAAGTTCTCAGAGAGGCGGCCGTTAAAAAGGAAGCACAGGCGCCTCCGTCGGCCAGCGCCGTAACTCGGCGCATTGAGGAAATAGCCGAAGATACGGAGGAGACACGATTGCCGGGGAGGATTAATATGAATACATTAATACGCCCTGCAGGTGGACGAATCTGTAGATGTCGACAACGAGGGACTGCGACTTGACTTGTTTATGTGAGATGTGGTTATCGGGAGGATGTGCATGAGCAAACTCATTTTCCCGCCGTGATCAAATGGTTGGGGACCACTGCTATACGTGGAATCGAGTGTCATATTAAAAGTGACCAGAAGAGGGACCTGTTTGGGCACGCTCAAAAGATTCAAAGATTGTTCACCTATTTCGCTCTTCAGAAGGAAACCAGGCAAGTACGCGGCAGCTGAGTGAGTGCGTTCAAGGACACTGCGTAATTGCCAGTGAATGTCTTCTTTTGTAATACAGTACATAATTGTAAAAATCGATGACGAGCAAAATTATTATTTGTATCACAATGCTTGAGTTAAAACACCGTATGATCACACTGATAATCCATCCATCCATTTTCCATACCGCGTCTGCTCACGCGGGTCGCGGGCGCGCCGGAGCCTAGCCCGGCCACCTTCGGGCGAGGGGCGGGGGTACGCCCCGAACCGGTCGCCGGCCGATCGCAGGGCGCATGCCAACGAACAACCGTTTGCACTCCCATTCGCACGTTCGGGCAATTTAGAGTCTGCGATTAACTTAGCGCGCATGTTTTTGGGATGTGGGAGGAAAGCGGAGCACCCGGAGAAAAGCCACCGAGGCACGGGGAGAACGTGCCAACTCCGCGCGGGCCAGGCCGGGGATTTGAACCCGCAACCTCACAACTGAGAGGCGGATGTGCTAACCGGTGTGATAATATGGAATTTATTGAGTTTTTGTGATGCGAGAATAGACGATATATCTTTTGTTGGGATGCAACGTTGTCAATGTCGTTCCTGTCGTACTGTGTTGCGTGTTTCTGTTTGCGCATGGAGGACAAAGGTCGTCCGTCCATCCATCCATTTTCTGAGCCGCTTCTCCTCACGCGGGTCGCGGGCGTGCCGGAGCCTATCCCGGCCGTCGTCGGGCAGGAGGCGGGGTACGCCCCGAACCGGTCGCCGGCCCATCGCAGGGCACAGACAAACAGACAACCGTTCGCACTCACAGGCACGCCTACGGGCAATTTAGAGTCTCCGATTCATGCATGTTTTTTGGGATGTGGGAGGAAACCGGAGTGCCCGGAGAAAACCCACGCGGGCACGGGGAGGGGCCGGGGATTGAACCCGGGTCCTCAGAACTGTGAGGCTGACGCTCTAAGCGGTCGGCCACCGTGCCGCCGGACAAAGGTCACTCAATTTCAAAAAGAGCATTCAAGCAGCAAGTTTTGCCGATTGTCGGCTACTAGTGTGGTGATCCGGTGATGGGTGGCCACAGCGGGAAATGAAATGCCGGCATTTTCAGGGCAATAGCCCGTGGGCAACATATTGAGAGAAGGAAAACTACAGCGTAGTTTGCTTTTGGAACGACGAACTGAACTTCGAACTAGTTTGCGTCGAAAATGCACTTTCCCGACACCGATCCTGTATTATTTCAAGTCGCAATGTCATTTGTTTTCAATATCGTGCAGCCCTCGTACGCACGTACAGCATGTTAGCACGGCGCCGCGTCGCGTGACTCACCGCAGTAACCCGGCGTCCCGCACACCGTTTTCATGGTCACCTGATCGTCGATTATTTTGGAAAGGCCAAAGTCAGCTGGAAAACACACACACGCACACTGTTGACATCGCATGTGTGTGCGTGTGGTTGCTACACCGAAGGCGCCACTCACCAATCTTGAGCGGCGCATCGAGCGAGAGGTCGGCGTAGAGTAAATTCTCGGGTTTCAGATCACGATGCACGACGCCGTTCTCGTGTAGATACTGACACACACACACACACACACACGCACACTGTTAGAACATGCTGACACACATTTTGAGCGCGTTAGTGCACCATCTTAACTCATCTAAAGCCGAATACCGTAACGCCATTGACTTATTGCGCATTCAGTGGCTCGTGGATGTTTTTTGGAAATGTCCGCGTAGTGCAGTTCCTCACCTGCACATCTCTGACACGGTTATGATTTTAAATGTCATAGTCAAGCGCTGGCTCTGTTGTTGTAATGCACAAGACACAGAAGTTACTTAGGATTACATCGGTGGTCACGAAGTCCTTTGAACGCCTCCTACTGGACCACCTCGAGAGCGTCACGGGTGCCCCGCTGGACCCCCTGCAGTTTGCCTACCGAGCAAACAGGTCTGCGGATGACGCGGTCAACATGGGACTTCCCTTCATCCTAGAACACCTCGACGGCGCGGAGACCTACACGAGGATCCTGTTCGTGGACTTCGGCTCTGCGTTCGACCCCATCGTCCCCGAACTCCTTTCCTCCAAGCTTCTCCAGATCAGCGTCTCGCCTGCCATCTGCCAGTGGATTTACAGCTTTCTGACGGGCAGGACGCAGCAGGTGAGGCTGGGGGAGGCCACCTCATCCGCACGCACCAACAGCACCGGTGCGCCCCAAGGGTGCGTCCTCTCTCCGCTGCTCTTCTCTCTCTACACGAACGACTGCACCTCCGCGCACCCGACTGTCAAACTCCTGAAGTTTGACACCACCGTCATCGGCCTCATCGAGGACGGCGACGAGTCTGCGTATCGACAGGAAGCGGAGCGGCCGGAGCCGCGGTGCGGCCGACGCGACCCGGAGCCGAACGCGCTCGAGACTGTAGAGGTGATCGTGGACTTCGGGAGGCGTCCTTCGCCACGGCTGCCCCTCACGTTGTACAGCCGCCTCGTGTCGACCGTCGAGACCTTCGAGTTCCCGGGAATGACGGTCTCTCAGGGCCCGAAGTGGGCGACCGACATCGACTCCGTCCTGAAAAAGGCCCAACAGAGGACGTACTTCCTGCGGCTTCTGAGGAAGCACGGCCTGCCGCCGGAGCCGCTGAGACGGTCCTACACAGCGGTCAACGAATCGGTCCTGTGTTCTTCCATCGCAGTCTGGTTCGGTGCTGCTCCAAAGACGGACAAACTCCGACTGCGACGGACAATCAAAACCGCTGAAAGGATTGTCGGTACCCCCCCCCCCCCACCCGCCCTCGAGGACTCGCACGCTGCCAGAACTAAGACAAGAGCGTGCAAAATCTTCTTGGACCCTCCACATCCCGGTCTCCACCTCTAACAGCTCCTTTTCTCAGGTCGGCGCGACCGAACAATGCTAAAACTAGAACGAGCAGAAATGCCAACAGCTTCTTCCCTTTTGCCATTAACTTCTTCAACAGTTAACTTACAATTCCATCGTAAGACGCGGTCACTTTTGTCTTGAGTTTGTTGTCCCATCTCTGTCGGGCCAATTCTACATGTTTGGTGCACTCGCTGTAGTCGTCTCGCCGCTCTGCGCTATTTGCATATCTGTTGCTGAGCGATACTGGCCGCTCGTGCTTGAGAAGTATCTGCACCATTTGCATTTGCGATTGTCACCGCTTCGGATTATTGCACTGCCAGTCACTTTAAACTGCTTTAATTTCTTGCGCCATTTGCACAATGGTCACCGTACCAGACGATTGTTCCATTATTTATTTCAATCTCTAAATTGCTAGAGCAATTTTTCTGCATCATTTGCACAATCGTCAAAAAAATCCAAATCAAAATTGTATCGGCATTACCGCATCACCAGTAACCTTTCGTTGTTCTCTCTGTCCTGTGTTTTTATGTCTCAAAATACAACATTCCGGTTAAAATAAAAAAATGTCGGTTCCCAGTTTCGATGCCTACAGTCCGCCGACCCCGAAGAAGAAAGTGGCGAAGAACGTGCCGTGATCTGTGCCCCGCAGTTCCTCGCCTCTCTCTCCCCGGCAATCGGCACGGCCTCGGCCGCGCACCCGTCTCCACGCGGCGCTCGTCCCCGCCTGCACAGAAGCCCGCCGGTTGCGGCCGGGAAGCCGTTGACGCTCGATTGCGGCACACCGGCCGACTCTCGTCCCTCCGGGTTTTTGTTGTTTGCGAGTAACTAGCCGACGCCCCGTGTTCTTCTTCGTCTCCGGTGCTCCCTCCGTGCCCCCGGCCCCTGCTCCGGCCACGCCGCCGAGCTCTTCCACCGGCTCCCGCTCCCCGCTGGTTCCGACGGTCCGCCTTCACGCCTTGGATATCCTTACCCCTGAGAATCATTCTCATCTCCTCCCTCCGCCTGAGTCTGCTCCCGGGTCCAATCCAATCCAACCTGATTCCAAATCGTGACAGAGCGGGCCCGACCACGTGCTTGTGCCCAACAGTGGCGGCGGCGATTTGGAACTTTGTTCAAAGGAATGACCAGTCGCCTCAGTGCAACACTCGGATTAAGATGATATCGCCCAAAGGATTTTCACTTCCACGATGTGTAGAAGTGACGCGCTCTCTCCCACTGCGAGCCTCGGCCTCGCTGCGTCGCGTCGAACTTCAGTCAAGTCAAATTGGGCGAGTGAAACAATCAAATACGTCTATGCCAACATTGAGGCAGCCAAAAAGGTCAAGGGCGGCTCGCACTTTTGCACTGACGGTTTGTAGCGTTCATTTCAGTCTTGAAACCAACGTGAGACGCCGATCACAGACAAAGAAAAACTTGAGCATTGAGCTAAAACCTCACCAAGGGTCAAACTTGCAACTTTACATCACAATGAATTGGGACAAAATTCACATAAACCTTCCGGTGGGTAGGGAAAGGAATCGTTTTATAGCATTTAGTTCCATTCATGACTCTTTTTCTTGCCCTGTAGGTTTACTTTCGTTTTCAAAATTCCCCGGCGTCGTACGAAGTTACTTTTTGTGCCAAAATGCCGCGTACCCTTCAAAATAAAAAGGCTTCATGCTTAAAACAGGAAGTCAAGTTACAACTTGCACAAATCAACTATTTGACGTGATAAAACAGTCCCAAATGACTATTTCAACAATGCTATATTGAACTTTTCGATGAAACATGAACTAATGAATATTAAGTCAATTGGGTTCGTTCCACACACCTTCATAGGTTTGATATTGATGCTGGTTCGAAAGAACCCTGAGTGAAATGTTCATTTTAGTCTATGCTGGGGGCTGCTAAGAAAATGGGTGTTCATAATTTGGACACCCTTTATTTAAAGCAACTAAAAGAATCGGAACCGAGAATCGTTTGGAACCGGAATCTAAACGAGGAACCGGAATCGCTCAAATTCAAACGATGCCCGACCCTACTCCAAAGTATTTTCTGTTGTCGTACTGGAGCGGCTCCAACTACTGGAGACAAATTCCTTGTGTGTTTTTGGACATAAAAGACGATTCCGATCCTGATTCGGATCGACTGACTTCGAGAATGTTTCTCTTCAAAGCCTGATGCCCGAAAGCAAGCTCTTTTAAAAAGGAGCCGAAGATTTTCTTGATTCGCAGTGATTGATTGATTTGATGACGTGATGCATGTCAATAGTGCTGATCCCGACACGCACACACGGCGGAATCTAGGTCAGGTTTAGTGTGTGTGTGTGTGCATGATTTTAATCCTGCGTGATGTTAATCTGTTGAGCAGCTGGATGTAAGATGGTGTTACATAACAACACTTGATGCCACAACTACACGACAGCGACACGCACGTAACAAGCACACAATAACAATAAGCACAGGAAAAGTACACGACAGCAAGGAGCCTGCGCACACGACAACTCCACAAGAACAACACGCAAACAACGGCGTGGCTCACGTGAGCGGCTGGCGATTGACAACGGAGGCAGCTCGTGGAGGACTCTCAAGTGGTTCGCCGAGTTTAGCGCAGACGCTCCCTGTTTTTTGGGTTAGCAAATCCTGACGCTAACTCTTTTCGTAACCCACATCAAAAGAAAGTGCGAGTAAAGAGGCAGCTGTCAAATGTCGAGTATTGTACCGCGCCTTTATCGGTTAAGGGATGGATTTTGACTCGTTTTTCGCAGGGTTTCGTTCCAACTCTCACAAGAATGACATTGCAAAGTAGCCACCGATTATTGATTAGATTCATTTATGAGCTTCACGTGCAAGTCAATGCCGTTACGGGAGGTGCAGGTATTTTATTTGCGCACTCGAGGTCGCCATCCGCACACACAACACAAGCACGTCTACTTAGCGTGCCCTGCTCGAGTGACCCGAACGACAGACCGTGCAGACATTTCCCGCCTTAAGCATTGGCAGCGTTCCTCGCACTGACGGTCGTGGCAACGGAGTCAGTGAAAAGCATGATGGAAACCCAGAATTCATTGTGCTGATGTTTTTAACCACAGTACTGTAGTTGTAGAAACTCAAGCTAAATGTTGCTCTTTACTTGCTTTTGTTCCTGTGAGTGTGCGTTAGCTATTCGTCGAGTTCGTAAAACTCTGACTGTGGGCCTTTCGGGTCATTTCCTTTGTATCCTCAAGCGATTTGGTGACTTACCAAATGCGCACGTACGAGTTGAGATGACTCATTAAGGTTTCCTTTTTCTGCTAAGAAAAAGAGCCCCGTTGACCTTCTGTGAGTCACTGCTGCCACATTTAAGTCCTTCAGCCAATCAAGCTAACTGTATCAGAGACGTGCAGGCGAGTGCACTACACTAACCTATAGACGTAATCCGCGATGCGCTGAATCCGCAAAAGGTGAGCGGCGGTATAGCGAAGGACGACGCCGTAGAATAACAATCCCACATGTGAGAGCTGCAGGCATTTTTTCTGTCCTCTTGGGGTCGCCGTCCTCACGTTTTTCACGATATCCGTGACTCGGAGCGTGTCTGGCTCTCAAAGTGGTCTCGCCTGGCGACTGACGTGTGTGTCAACGAATGAAAGTCGAGTCGGTCAGTCTGCATGTCGCCAGTTGCCCGTGCACGAACGCGCTTATTACTACGTGTTCTTGTGTTGACGAAAGCCACCGAAAGTGCGCCGGTGGCTGTGTCCATCCTTGACCACTTGGGGGAGCTAGCGGCATAAGGCTCCATGAAATGAGCTAACGATATAGCGCTCACGGTCCTCCGCTTCTGCCTCGTAGTCGACACGTCGCATTCGAGCTCGCAAACTTTGAACCTTTGACATCGTTTACAGGCTCCTCCCTCCTCGCTCGCCGCCGTTGCGCCAACTTATCTCGACAGGGAGCGGCGTCAATCTATTGGTTAATCGACAAAACTAAAGGATTATCAAATCAACATAAACTGTTTTAGATCATTGTTTAAGATACCTTATTTCACTTCAAATGGTCCAAAACCTCTGATTTCAGCCTCTCAAAAGTAAATATTCTTCGATTTCGGTCATCCTCCGTGAAGGCATTCTTTGTTTTTTTCCAAATAAGACATTTGGAAACACCTGCTTTTACTTTGGAAAACAACCATCAACATTTTTGCCGATCAATTTATGGGAGAAATAACAGTCAGTTGAATCTATTCTGAAAATGTTGGTTTGCAGCTGTCGTCTGAATAACGTGTAGTTGAACATAAAGCCGCCTTCGTTCTCATGAATCGGTACCAAAGAAGTCGCTCTCACTTTCAAAAAGGTTACGAGTACAACGTCACTTCCTCCTGTGTCGTATTGCGCAATTCTTGTTGATTTAAATGTGTTTAATCATTTTTTAAAAAGCAAATAAACAACAATAACCAGTTCATAACCCGTCATCGGAAAAAAACATTTTGCAATCAACTGGAATGCAAAATACGTTTTTATCCGATTCATCGATGGAGTCATTGATTATTAAAATATTTGTTCGTGACATGTCCGCAGGAACATTCGTCCGTGTGGAAAAAGGATCCCTGCGAAGATTCCGCGCAGGTATTTTGCTCGGTCTTTTTTTGTGATTGAATTATTCGGCTTATGGTCTACGTCTTACCGCCACGGCTTCCAGGATTTGTTTGATGACGTGGGCGGCGTCTCTCTCGCTGTAGTAGCCGCGCTCCACGATCCTGAAACACAGCGCCGGTCACGTGACGCTACGCGTCGCAAGAAAGGTCACGCGGTGACGACACCTGTCAAAGAGCTCTCCTCCCGTCACCAGCTCCAGAATAAGCGCGATGTCCGTGTCCGTCTCGAAGATCTCCTTCAGCTGGATCTGAGGAGCAGACAGGAAGTGGGCGCTGCACGGCCTCGGCGGCGGTAAGAAGTGACATCATCGCACTTACGATGTTCGGGTGCGAAAGACGCAACAGGACGCCGATCTCCGTACGGACGATCTTCTTGTCGATCTGCGGCTCGAGAAAACAAACAAAGTTACGAAACTCACGCTAGTTGGCCGGGGGCTAGGCTAGCTCGTGAGGCTGATGTGACGGTGCGAGGTGATGACGTCATCATCGTGGCACCCCTGACCGTTTTCTTGAGAACTTTGACGGCGTAAGACTTCTTCTTCTCTTTCTCTTCACAGCGATACACCACAGACGTCGCGCCTCTGAAAACACATAACACCCTGCTAGCACAGTGTGTGTGTGTGTGTGTGTGTGTGAGTGTGCTTGTGGGTGCGCCAGATGGGGGAAACAGATCATGTACATGCAGGCCTGCCTGGTCTCCATGGCAACAGCACACCTGCTAACAGGCTTAGCATCAACGGCGTGCCAACGCATTTGAGACATCGTGCTTTTGTTTCCAGGGAGTGTTTGTGCCGCTCAAAACAAAATAAATACATAAAAAAGATTTTTTGCTGCGTGTCGCTGAGGTGACTTCATTACCCATGATGCTCTGCTGCTTCATCCAGGTGGACTCCTGGCCATCGTCACGACAACAACGCGACGTGACGCTGTCACGTTGTTCTTTCCCCATTTTTGTCGATGTCAACTTTAAACACGTGATTAATTTCTCTGTCATTTCTTTTTGGGTTTCTTTTTTGTTTTTTTGGAGGGTGGGGGAATATTTTCTTAATTGGGTTTTTTTCAGTTTTTGTGAATCATTTTTCTGCAGTTTTTTTAATTTTTCAAAAAAATTTCTGAAAAAAAAAACTCAAATGAAAACAAAATATTCCAAAAAGCAGAGGAAAAATTACTCTGAACAACAACAAAAAAATGTATTCTTTCAAGTGATAATAAAAATAATATTTACACGGACGGGACACTGCCTGATGTGTAACAATGTTGTTGATGTTGTTGCTGTTGTTGTTTGTGACGACGCGAACACGATAGCTGAGAACTCCGAGCCTCCCTGAACGCCCCGCCGCCATGAAAAGGCTTGATTTTGCCGTGCGCGTGTGCGCGTGCGTGTGTCCGGACCGACCTGCCCAATTCGGAGCCGAGCGTGTAGAACTCCTCCACGGTGCCGTCCCTGCGCGAGCCGTCCACCCAGAAGTCCGCCGTCTCCGAACCGGGCCGGGACGTCGGCATCTTGAGCGCAGGCAGCGGGTTCCGAGTCCAGATGGGGCAGAACCAGAACCAGAACCAGATTAGAGGGATGGAGAGGCGGGCGGGGTTGCTGTTAATCCCGCCTCAAAACGCACAACCGACACGGACCTGTTTTCTTTTTCTTTTTTTTCTTTTTCTTTTTTTTTTGTTTTTGTTTTTTTTACTCCACACCGATACCAGAACTCGGAACCTGCTCAGCTTCCATCGGGCCTACAACGGGTCGGACGCCGGCTCCGTTCGTGCCATCGTCCTCGTCGCGGCAGACCTGCCTCCGCACCGGTGTCCGTTTTTCCGTGGTGGTGGTTCCTCCGGACACAAGCGCGGACCGTCCAAATGGCGCAGCCGTGTTCTTCGGACGGGGTCCGGTGCGCTGTGTGTGATGTAGCGGCGGCTGCGGCTGCTGCTGCTGCGGCGGCGGCGGCGATAATCTCCCCGCCCCGCCCCCGGCAGCATTCGGGCCAATCCAAATCTCGCCAATGGACGCTCGAGCTGTCACTCACAGCCGAGCCCGCAAAACGCTCACTTCCGCCTCTTGGCGAACTCCTTCCGGTTCCCATTTGTCTCGCTTGAGAGCTCGTTCTTGTTTTCATTGAGTGTTCTTCTTGGATCGATTCCCAGTCGAGAGGCGGTTCCCCGCTGTAGTTCCCCAGGCGTCCACAGAGGGGCGCGCCCGTCAACACAATTCCAGCCGACGTACGGGCGCGATGACGCCACGCTCACGTCGCGTCACTCCATTTCCTGGTCGGCGTGACGTGTGCTTTGTCAACAAAGTGGCTGGTCGCGTTCCGAACGAGACTTGAGCGCTCTCTTCGAGTTCTTCAACGACTTCGAGGTCTTTCCTTTGCTTTGCTCCTTTTTTTATGGCGGCGTACGCGCTTGTTGCGCTTCTTGTGGTTTTTCTTGTTCCGCTGTGCCGGACGCTCGCGGTTGTGGCGACGGAACCGAGCGGCACCGCCTGGAGAAACGGCAGCGGCGGCGGCGGCGGAGGACCGGAAGTGATGAGGGGCTTCTCGGTTGACTCGGCCATGGTCCAGCGAGCTTTGTACGTGCTCGTCGCCATCAGCGCCTTTGGACTTCTCTACTTCCTCGTCAGGGCCGTGCGGTGAGTGAGTGAGTGAGTGAGTGAGTGAGTGAGCGAGTGAGTGAGTGAGCGAGCGAGCGAGCGAGCAACACTGCAAGCGTGGCTTGTGGCCACATGCTCTCCAAAAAGCCCCCCAAATGGAATTATTGACTTCATGCTCATTCAAATATTTGCCAAATATTCACTGAAATGTTGACTCAAATGTTGAGAAAGCAAACATTTACAACAAATTCCCTAAATGTTGACTCAACTACAGGTGTGAGGCGATGAGCCTCACACCTGTAGTTGTAGGCCGCCTCGCTCGTCGGAGGCCGCCTCGCTCGCACGTCCCTTTTCACGTCCACCGGGATTGAGATCAGGGCCTCAACTCCTTCGTCAGCAGTTCGGCACTCCCGAAAGGGGAAGACCCGTTTGTGCCCAAACGTCCTGGCTGATGTCCTCAGATGTTGCTTCAAATTTTCCACATCATGTACTTTCCTCACGATGTCATCTATTTTGTGAAGTGCATCAGTCCCCCCTGTAGCAAAACAACCCCACAAGCCCTGTATTTCACATTTGGGCTGGTGTTCTCAGGCTTGTAAGCTTCTCTTTTTTCCCTCCAAACGTAATGATGCTCATTATGGCCAAATAATTGAATTGGAGTTTCATCAGCCCACGGGACGTGTCTCCAAAAACGAAGGTCTTCGCCCCTCGTCCCTGTGTGCATTTGCAAACCAGAATCTGCTTTTGGAGTAATGGCTTCTTCCTGGCAGATTGGCCTTTGAGCACATGCCGCGACAGAACCCGTTTCACTGCGGATACTGCCGCGCTATTCCCGCCAGCTTCAGCCAGCATCTTCCCCAGGTCTTTTGTTTTTGGTCTTGGCTTGATGTGCACATTTGGGACCAAAGCACGTTCATCTCTGGAACACAGAACCCGTCTCCTTCTCGAGCGCTGTGATGGCTGGATATTCCCGTGGTGTTTCTACTTGCATATAATGGTTTGAACAGATGAACATGGTACCTTCAGGCATGTGGAAATTACACCCAAGGATGAAGCAGACTTGTTCAGGGCCACAATCCTCAACCTGACATCTTGGCTGATTTATTTTGATTCCCCCATGATGTTACCCAAAGAAGCAGTGTGTTTCAGGGGTGTCCAGTTCAACGCAACCTCAGGTGTGTCTCTAATTTAGTCGCATGTTGTCAGTCAACCTATCAGAAGCTTCTAAAGAAATGCCATCGTCATCTGGGTTTGCCCCAATTGGTTAAAGGCATAGTATAACCTTACTGTATGAGAACTTCTGACTTGAAAGAAGGTCTTGAAAAATTGCCGAAAGAAATCCTTCTCTCATTATTCTGGTATTTAGCAAATAGAGATCATTTTGGTAATCCGAAGCAGAATCATCTTTATTTGCCAATTATGTCCAAAAAAACACACAAGGAATTTGTCTCGGGTAGTTGGAGCCGCTCGAGTATGACAACAGACGGTCAATTGACAGAGAACAAAAAAAAAAAAAAAAAAAAACAGTCACTGAACAATAAAGGGTTGCTAGTTATCTGGCAATGCCGGCATATTATTTCTTTTAATTATTATTAATTGACCTAAAACAAGAAAAGTTTTGTCTGCTTCCATGTCAGTGAGAAACAAAAAGGGATGTGTCTTTTTATGTCATAACTGTAGAAAGAGAAACCAACGGAACATACATGAGGTTGACTTGTTTCTTCTTGCGATGTGTAGCGTGAAGAAGCCGTCCCACAGGAAGAAGTACGGCGTGCTGGCTCACTCCGAGGACGCCGTGGAGCTGACGGCGGCCGCCGCCAGCGACGACGAGGACGACACGCTCTACGAAGCTCGCTCCCTCCGCAGGTCAGAGGTCGCATCGTGACGCCGCACGGCCGACATCACACTGACCTTTGACCCCAAACCACGCGTGTGTTCAGATGAGTGCGGCGGCGAAGATGATTGACGGCCGACGACTTTTTGGTCATCATCACTTTTCTTTCCTTTATTTGCTTTTTTTTTTTTTTGGTGTTCTATTGTAATTTTTGCAATTGTTTTAATTTATTTTCTAAATTAGTTTTATTTTGTATGTCATTAACTTTTTTAATTTTTTGCTGCTGCTGTTTTCCAAAGAGGAGCCGGAACCCGCTGACTGTCACAGCCCGTGATTGGTCCAACCAGATTTGCCCGTCTCGGTGACGAGCATTATGGCTAATGTGGACTACGTATTTTTATTTCACTTTTTTTTTTTTACTGGGGGAGGGTTCATGGTGACGGGTGTAATGCTGACATTAAACCAGCAGGTGTCGTTTGGAGCAAAATGTTAATGTCAATTAAAAGGATACCTTTGTATTCTTCAACATTCTTTTTTTCCTTTGCATAGTTGTAGACCACAGATGTTATGTTTATCAATAACAACACACGTGTAGACAGTTTGGCAGTGTCTAGAAGATTCATATTTTATGTGTGGGTCATTTTCATATTTGCCTAATAATGGTAGACACACTTGTATATTAAAAAAAAAATTCTTGTCGTAGCCTTGGTTTTCTCTGAGTTCAAATTTGAGGCAAATGGTGTCTAATGGTAATTACAAACCACGTCCTAAAAATGCTGCGAGTTGCACAATTTGTGTGATGACCTTCGAACTCTGCAAATGATCCCAACTAATCATTCAAGCCCTTACACGATGGTAGGAACTGTAAAGACGCAGTTGTGACTCGTCGACAAACTCATATTCGTTCATACCCGAGCAAGAACAGCATTGATTTTGCTGGCGCATTGCAACAACATGGCTTTAAAAGTTTGAACGTTTTTTTTCCTGAGAAACAATGATGACCTTTTGATGGATAACAACTGGCAATCATTCAAATGAAGTGATTTTCAAAAGGAACTTCAGCGTTATTGATCGAACGGTATGCAAATGGTTAGGGTTAGATCGCACGTCACGTATCGACAAACACCGGACAGGTCGGATTCCTAAAATGATTTTTCAAAACCGCGCACACGCCAGCTGCCATTTTTACCTTGATTGACAGGGAAACTGACAAGCCCCGCCTTCATATAGAAAGCTCTCATTCGAATTACACAAATGCTCCCTTTCAAATTAAAAGCACAATTAGGATGGCAAGAATACAACCTTTCAAATGAAAACAACTGCAGTAGGATACTTGCAAAGACCCTTTCGAATTAAAATCACCCGAGGACACATAAATGCCGGTTTTCAAGTGGTAACCACTTCCTTGGGAGGAGCCTAAAAACAGCCTTTCAAATTTCAAATTAAAAGCACTTTATTAAGATAAGCATAACACACCCTTCAAATTAAAAGCGCTGCAGTGGGATGCTCACGAACACCCTTTCAAATTAAAAGCACTTTGTCAGTGTTCATCAGAGTTTGGGCAGCTGTCTGAGGCGAGTGCGGTCCAGAACGTTCCCCACGGGGCCGGCGGCGTGCTCGTCGTCGACGGCCGTCTCGGGTCCCGGTTCCGGAGTGGTCCGATTCCGCGGAAGGGGATCGGCGGGGCCGGCGCCGCCGAGACCTCGGCGCAGACCGTGTCGCCCCAAGTACGCGCCGGTGGCCAGCGACATGTTGCTAAGCGACGGCGGCCAGGGGGCGGGGCCGACTCGCGAGCCGTCGACGTATCGCAGGCAGAGGGCGCTCGCGTCTGCGCCGGATGCCGACGGGGGGGTGACGCTGTGACACACGGGCCCCAAAAGTTAAACACCCGAAAGGTCAGACGCCCTGAAATTCAAACAACTAAAAGTCAACCAGATGATGACTCTGCTGCAGCGCTACTCAGAGGCTCACGCGATGTAACAATGACATCGTCGCCGTCGTCATCTGTGGTCACGTGACCTGCGGCGCACCTGCGTTTCGTCGTCGTCGTCCCTCGGCCGCCGCGACGCTCGTTCGGGCGGCTCCTCGTCGGCTGCTGCGCTTCCCGTCTGTCGCTCGTCTGCACACAAACGCACGTCACGCGGCTCGTAGCTTTTGCCGAGTGCCAAAGTCAAACTTACACATTATAACTTCATTACTTAGCAGGTTAAAAGGTGAAATTTCTCACATTAAAACATTAATACTGAACTCATAACATTAAAGGGCCCGTATTTTACCAAACCAACTTTTTCTAGTATTCGGGATGTAGAGCTCCGCCTACGTCTGCGCTGTCGACATAACAAACACGGAGGCAAGCAATCAGAGGAAAGGGGGCGGGGTCTTAGCCAAATATGGACAAAGCGGATACAAATGTGGGTCAAACAGAAGCAGCCTTTTGTGGACAGTCGATGGCAAAACCAAGGTGTTTTGGGGAAATGAAATTGACACTTTTATACGAAGTCCATATTAGAGAGTCACTCTGTGGAGGTCGAAATAGACAAAACACGGGACCTTGAAAACGTAAAATTCAGCACGTTAAAAATTATCACATTACAACGTGATAACTTTTTTTTTTTTTTTTTCCCCTGGTGTGGCCACAACTCACTTGAGTACAAAAGACCTGCCTTTATCTATTTCCTGTGTGACAGATGCATGCAAAGCGCCCCCCACTGGCCAGGAGGCGAATTGAGTCAGAGGAATCCATATTGAATCGTGGAAGGAAATATTGCGGCGCATCAATGATTCGCTATTATTAGCCAGCCTGACCCTCACCTTACTACACCTCTTGCCCGAAGTGACCAGCCGACAAACACTCTGGCATGTGTGTGTGTGCGCGCGGTCGGTTACCGTGAGGAAGCCGCACGCCGCCTGGCCTGGCGTTCGCTGGTCGTCCGCCGCCTCGCCTGGCGTCCGTAGGCCGTCCCCCGCCTCGCCTGGGCTCTGCTGGCCGTCCGCCACCTTGTTTGGCGTCCGCCGGCCGTCCCCCGCCCCGCCTGGCGTCCGCCGGCCGTCCCCCGCCCCGCCTGGCGTCCGCCGGCCGTCCGCCGCCCCGCCTGGCGTCCGCCGGCCGTCCCCCGCCCCGCCTGGCGTCCGCCGGCCGTCCCCCGCCTCGCCTGGCGTCCGCCGGCCGTCCCCCGCCTCGCCTGGCGTCCGCCGGCCGTCCCCCGACTCGCCTGGCGTCCGCCGGCCGTCCCCCGACTCGCCTGGCGTCCGCCGGCCGTCCCCCGCCTCGCCTGGCGTCCGCCGGCCGTCCGCCGCCACGCCTGGCGTCTTCTGGCCGTCCGCGCTGGAAGGCAAACGGGCGATGGTCAAAATGGTCGTCCGGCCGCAAAATGGCCACCGGGCTCACCTGCGATGGCTGTCGGCGGGGCCGCGAGCCTCCCGGCCTGTGACGCCACCGTCCTCGGGGCAGAGCGCCGAGGGGGGAGGAGGCGGCGCTCGCGAGGGGGGGGAGGATGCTGGAGGTTGAGGTGTAGGCAGAGTCTGAGACCCCCACAGGAGACTGGCACCTGAAAAACAAACAAAAAAAAGAAATTAAATCCATCGTGAACAAGATCAAGAGTTCACATCGGTCTCACCTGTTGCCACGGCGACACTGCTGGAGGTGGTCTTGGCCTTGGAGGGTGGCGGTCCCGCCTGAGCCTCCAGCAGCTTCTGGACCTGAACACGCCCACAAGAACACACCAGGCAGACTCTTCAACTGATTTCCACCTTTTCACATTTCCAGATTTTTGGGGGGCGTGGTTAAAACCCTAACTCTAACCCAGTGACGCATGCTGGCACGAGTTGCGAAACTGCCACCTGCTAGCTGGCTAGCGTTGCCTACACCCTGAAAATGGACCTTTAGAGCGCCTCATTGTCAGCTGTGAGTGTGCGCAGGTAACGGAGTGGTGCAGGGAGCTCAGCTCAAACGTGTGGGGAAGTGTCGGCAGAAAAAGATTTCAGACGTAGCGCTGCGTGACAAAACGGGGCGTGGCATTTCAGCGCATCCAGTGGACACGCCCGCAGCGTTCCAGTGCAAGCCAATGCTTGAATTGTCACCGTTTTTACTTGGCCATTGTTTTTAGCATTTAAATTTGGCAGGCTTGTTAACAACACTCTTCTCGGTGCCGTGTCGAACTTATTTTCCCTTTTCACACCCCAAAAGTCAAAGCACGAAGAGTCCAACACCCCAGAAGTAAAACAACACAAACATTGAACAGCCCAAAAGCCAAACGCCTCAGAAGCGAAACCCCGAAAAGTCTGATCTTAGAAAGAACAACTCCTACTTGTCAATCACAAACTAACCCCCCCAAACCCCCGCGCAACGCCTGACAACTTCCTGTTGAATGATGTCACTTCCTATTACCTGAACCTGCAGTAGGCGGAGCTGCCTGTCTTGCCGGAAGAGGAGCTCGTGGGTGTCACACGATCCCGCCAGCCAGGGAGGGGACACGGGTGAGGGGGGGCGGTGGGGTGACCCGGGGCCCGGGGCTCGGGTGGAGGGAGGAGGGTCAAGCGGGGGAGAGCTGAGGACCGCAGGCGTGCAACGGGCGGTCCGGCGAGATGGGTGGGAGTCGGGGGTGCTGTGGAGGGGAGGGGGAGCGGGGGCGGCGCTTCCCGGGGGAAGAGCGCACCTGCCGGCGTCCGGGCAGCGGGCCCAGTCGGCGTCCGGCCGCACGTCACGATCGGACGAGAAGCTGCCGTCGATCAACAGAGAAAGTTCCGGAACCGCCGGCTGAACTCGAGGAGCCTGAAAACAAAGACGAGCGGCGCCGTACGTTACGCGAACAAAATCCAAACAGACGGCAGATGGCGCCGACCTCCGCCGACCTCACTGACCTGCTGAGCGGGAACGTGAGGACGCGGCGAAGGTCGCGGCGAGCCGTCGTCGTCCTCCACGCCGGAGTCTCGCTCGCAGATGGCCGCCGCCGTGTGGCTGCCACCTCTACCGACAACACACACGCGAGCGGAGATGCTAACCCCTATCGTCGCCTCTTGGGAACATTCTGAATATTTTGTCAGCAACATTTGCGTCGCAGACAAAACAAACGCACACCACTAGAAACCACTCACGCAGCCGCCGCCGCCTGTCTGGTTTCATTGTGAAGAGCCAAATAGGAAATGCAGCAGGTGTACAATCTTTGAATCTTTTGAGTACGTCTAAACAGGTCCCTCTGCTGGTCACTTTTAATATTACAGTTGATTCACTGTAGATTGCAGAACACCAACGTCGCAGCAGACCAGAATTGAGTGTGACGCATGCCAGCGGCGTCGCTCGGCCTATTTTGGGGGCCCTTTTGTGTTCATGGGGAAGGTTCATTGTCCTAGCCTAAATATTGCTCTCCACAAAATGACACAGTTCCACCGCCAACGCCACAACAAGAAACCCCACGGAAAGAATGCGGTTCTGCTCGTGTCGTCCGCTCGCCGCTTCTTTTCAAAAATCGTCCCGAGAGGAGTCGGAAAAGCGGACTGCTTTTGCAGCCGTGTTGTTTGTGGAAGCGGTGCACATCAGCGAGGACGTGCATTCAAATACAAAATGGAAAGATTCAAAGAAACTCCTTCAAAAGAAGAAATGGACCAGCCAAACAATCAAATAAGACTAAAGTCCAGCATCTAACCTGCTGAAGGAACTGCGAGCATCTTGGAAGACTTGGACCTGTCCCACGTGACCTTCTGGACTCAGCTCAAACTCCAAAGTCTGACCTTCCGCCGGCGCCACCTGCTGACCACGAGACACTTTCCCCTTTCAGGCCTTCACGCATCCTCCTCCTGTTCCGACTCACCTGGTGCAGCGTCACGCATCGGGAGGCGCTCAGCGGCCGGCAGTCCGGCGGACCGGAACCCGAACGTCGACACCGGAAGAAGTCCGGGGCCGTGAGCTCGGAGGGCAAGATGACGAGCAGGAAAGCGCCGTCGTCCGACAGAACTCTGAGAAGAAGACAAAGCCAAACGCTGGCGGCACTTTGCCCGCTTCCTCCACTTCCTGTGACATCACCAACCTGTCTTGGAGGGCGCAGCCAAAGAGGAACCGGAGGCACCAGGCGCACACGTGGGGGTTCCGCACCCGGGTCACGCCGCTCAGCCAGCTGTCACGTGACCGGAAGTACATTAGCGTCGCATCCGCGCAAGCTCCGCCTCCTGACGGAATCGCCAGCTGGCGTGTGCGGGGGCTGCCGCTAAACGCCATTTACATAATCGATCCATCTGTTCATTATTTACCGATTCATCGATGAATTGGATTTCACAAATATATAATAATAATCACTTCATTCCAAAACACACATTTCAAATTGACAGTGCAGAAAATGCGCCGCCGTAGATGAAGCGGTCAATATTCACCATCATCATCGTCAAAGATGTGAGAACATTATTTACTTGTGAGAGGACGAAACGGAGGATTTGGACAATTTTAAGTTCAATTCTAATTGAATTTGATAATCGATCAATAACGCTAACGACATAGGCCACTGAATTTCCTTTCGAAAATCACTTCATTGGACTGATATATGAGGTTTTCAATTGTTCGCCGTGAGTCGTTTGTGTTGCTTTGCAAACTTTGCGTGGCAAAGCGTCTTTACCGTGACGCGTCCCAAATGTTTTGGGAAGATGCTCGTAGAATTTCGGGATATTTCGGAATTTCTCATTGGCCTTTTCCGTGAACACGACCGTAAAGGCATCAAGCGAACGGTCCTGGTTTGTCACTCGAGCCGTCTTTCGCGTTAACGCCGCCGGAGGGAGCCTCGTGATCTTGTCGCGATGCAGCAGAGGGATATGTGGTGTGGCAGCCATGTTGCGTTCACACAATAGCAGACAGCAAAACGAATGCTGTTATTTATTTCTGAGATACGAATGAAGATGGGAAAGTGTCGCCACTATGCCTTTAACGTTATTCCGATTGTGCGATGGCTTTAACGAGCAGTTGGGATGATTTCTGCACTGTCAACACAATTGTCAACGACGCTCTTTCGGTCTTTACGGACAACATCACGCGTGGCCCGGGGCATCCTCATCCCCGACCCGGAGAGGGCACGCTGCCCTTTTCCGACCGAGGACCGCGGTCTCCGATTCGGAGGTGCCGATTCTCATCCCGGCCGCTTCACACTCGGCTGCGAACCGCTCCAGTGAGAGTTGCGGATCGCGGCTTGATGAAGCCAACAGAACCGCATCGTCTGCAAAAAGCAGAGATGCAATACTGAGGCCACCAAACCGGACCCCCGCTGCGCCTTGAAATTGAAATTCTGTCCATAAAAGTTATGAACGGAATCGGTGACAAAGGGCAGCCTTGGCGGAGTCCAACCCTCACCGGAAATCCGAGTCCGACTTACTGCCGGATATGCGGACCAAACCATGACTCCGGTCGTACGGGGACCGAACAGCCCGTATCAGGGCGTTCGGTACCCCGTACTCCCGAAGCACCCCCCACAGAACTCCCCGAGGAACACGGTCAAACGCCTTCTCCTAGTCCATAAAACACATGTAGACCGGTCGGGCGAACTCCCACGCACCCTCGATGACCCCGCCGAGGGTGTAGAGCTGGTCCGCTGTTCCAAGGCCAGGACGAAAACCACACTGCTCCTCCTGAATCTGAGATTCGACGTCCCGACGGACCCTCCTCTCCGGCAACCCTGAATAGACCTTAACGGGGAGGCTGAGCAGTGTGATCCCCCTGTAGTTGGAACACACCCTTCGGTCCCCCTTCTTAAAAAGGGGGACCACCACCCCAGTCTGCCAATCCAGAGGCACTGTCGCCGATGTCCACGCGATGTTGCAGAGGCGTGTCAACCGGGACAGCCCCACAACACCCGGAGCCTTTAGGAACTCCGGGCGAATCTCCTCCACCCCCGGGGCCTTGCCACCGAGGAGCTTTTGAACAACCTCGGCGACCTCGACCCCAGAGATAGGAGAGCTCGTCTCAGAGAACCCAGACTCTGCTCCCTCATGGGAAGGCGTGTCGGTGGAATTGAGGAGGTCTTCGAAGTATTCTCCCCACCGGCTAACAACGTTCCGAGTCGAGGTCAGCAGCGCCCCGTCCCCATTATACACAGTGGTGGTGGTGCACTGCTTCCCCCTCCGGAGACACCGGATGGTGGACCAGAATTTCCTCGAAGCCGTCCGGAGGTCTTTCTCCAAGGTCTCACCGAACTCCTCCCATGCCCGAGTTTTTGCTTCAGCGACCACCAAAGCTGCATTCCGCTTGGCCAACCGGCACCCTTCAGCTGCCTCAGGGGTCCCACAGGCCAAAAAGGCACGATGGGACCCCTCCTTCAGTTTGACGACATCCCTCACCGTTGGTGTCCACCAACGGATTCGGGGATCGCCGCCACGACAGGCACCGACCACCTTACGGCCACAGCTCCGGTCGGCCGCCTCAGCAATGGAGGCGCGGAACACGGTCCGCTCGGACTCGATGACCCCCGCCTCCCCTGGAACGTGAGCAAAGTTCTGTCGGAGGTTGGAGTTGAAACTCCTTCTGACAGGGGATTCCGCCAGACGTTCCCAGCAGACCCTCACGATACGTTTGGGCCCGCCACGTCGGACCGGCATCTTCCCCCACCGTCGGAGCCGACTCACCACCAGGTGGTGATCGGTTGACAGCTCCGCCCCTCTCTTCGCCAGAGCGTCCGAGACGTGCGGCCGCAAGTCCGATGACACGACCGCAAAGTCGATCATCGAACGGCGACCTAGGGTCGGTGTCCTGGTGCCAAGTGCGCGTGTGGACACACTTCTGCTTGAACGTGGTGTTCGTTATGGACAATCCGTGATGAGCACAGAAGTCCAAAAACAGAACACCTCTCGGGTTCTGATCGGGGGGGGGGGGGGCGTTCCTCCCAATCACGCCATTCCAGGTCTCACTGTCATTGCCCACGTGAGCCTTGAAGTCCCCCAGCAGAACGACGGAGTCCCCGGCGGGAGCGCTCTCCAGCACTCCCTCCGAGGACTCCAAAAAGGGTGGGTACTCTGGACTGCTGTTTGGCGCATAAGCACAAACAACAGTCAGGACCCGTCCCCCCCACCCGAAGGCGGAGGGAGGCTACCCTCTCGTCCACCGGGGCGAACCCCGACGTACGGGCGCCGAACCGGGGGGGCAACAAGTATACCCGCACCTGCTCGCCGCCTCTCACCGTGGGCGACTCCAGAGTGGAAGAGAGTCCGACCCCTCTCGAGAGGACCGGTACCGGAGCCCGAGCCGTGCGGGGAGGCGAGTCCGACTGTATCTCGTCGATCATCGTAACGGAGTAAAAGTATCGATCCTTCTTCACGTAAAAACTACGGTGCATTTAAAGTACTCTGACAAGTAGTTTATCGAAAATGTTACTCGAGTAAATATAAGGGAGTAAGCGCGTTTCTACCCACCTCTGCAATTTGGGGGTTTGCAAGTGTTTTTGCCGTCATTGCGGAAATGATGTTTGGATGCGTGTGCGCGTGTGTGACTTACACACCAACCAGCGGCAGTTTGGAGGCTGTGGGGTCAGACTCCATCAGCAGAAGCAAATGTCTGCTCTGATTCATCGTCAAAAACCTACGCACACACGCACACACGTTGAACATACTGGACCGCATGTGCGTCCGCGTGGTCGGTTGCGGGGTCCTCACCCTCGCCGGCGGCCACCGGGCGCGTGGCTCGGACTCTTGCGCGACGGCGCGGGCACGAAGGGGACGGGGCGGACCGGCCGGACGTCCAAGCGGACGGACGGCCAGACGGACGACCAGCCCAGCGAGAGGTGCGCGGCGCCTCCCCGCTGCTGGCAGCTCACGCGACCTTCGACCCTCATCAGCTGACACAGATCCAGAGGCTGCCGGCCGCTCACGTGAGCCTGCACCGCCTGACGCGCGCACAGGAAAAACTGCAGCGGTGCCTCAACTCAACACTTTCAGTTTCAGTTTCAGTCAATTTTGCAATGAACCGAAATGCCATTCGTACCCTCCAAAATTGGTGGGTTATGTTTTCAATACGGAAACAAGGCGCTGATTGTCTGAATAATGTTTTTGGTTTTAATAAAAATGGTTTAATAATGTGTCATTACTAGGGCCCGATCGATATCGGTCCTTTTAACGATAATCACAATCGGCTGGAGTCCTGCCGATTAAAGGGTTAAAGGGTTTTACTTGCGTGTGTAACAGTAAACGCTGTTAGGTGTCAGAATCAGGCAGAATGGCGTCCTTGCCCCGTTTGTCCACGAGATGGCGCTCTGACTCCATTCAATCCAATTAGGCGTTTGACACACATTTCTTGATGGGAAACTTTTTCAAAAGGAATAAGAAAAAGCTCGGCCTCCGTTTCAGTTGAACTCTCTGCGCCCGTCGTAAATTTCAAATGCAACCCTGTCAAAGTTGACAAGTTTGATATCTGAGAACAGCGGCTCGGGTTTTTATTTTCATTTTCAAGTCATAACTTAACGGCCAAGAAATTAAACAAGAAGAAGAAACGCGATTGAACGTTAAAGGTCATCATACCAGTAACTTCACTCATTATGTTGCTTCTATTCTGCATGCATTTATGGCCAAAATCTGAACCTAAATTCATCGCTTGCTTTTTTTTTTTTTTTTTTTTAATTCCTCTCTGTTGTTGTTGTTGCAATGCACCAGTAAACCTGTCAGAAGTTCTGCCTATAATTCACGTTTCTTCTTGTAAGCGGTAAGGGACCCAAAAGGGAGTTCTTTTCTTCCTTTTGGAGTTGTTAAAAGTCGCTCATGGCGTAGCGGTGCATTCGCCTGACACGGGTGCAGGCAGCGTGGGTCCAGTTCCTGCTCAGTGACGGTGCGAACGTGAGTGCGAGCGGTCGTCCGCGTCTATATGCGCCCCGCGACCGACCGGCGCCCGGTTCCGGCCCGAAGTCAGCTGGGTTAGGCTCCGGCGCCCCGCGACCCTGAACAGGATGAGCGCTATTGAGAACGGATGGATGAATTTGTCAAACGAATCGGTTGTCAACATTTTTTTCTAGCAAATATCGGAATCGGCCTCAAAAAAAAAAAAAAACATCAGTCGGGCGCTAGTAGTTACTGTATGTCGGGACAAGCCGAAAGTCAAACAACAACTGTGGCGTTCTATGTGCCTTTAAGGGGCGTGGCCGTGTAGGCGACAGAAGGGGCCGGAGTCAAGTCGGTCGGCCCAGCTCAGCCACAGCGTCCTGGCGTGAGTGGTGGCCTACAGCAGCTCGCTTTGTATTTTGTGTGTTTGACTGTTTGTCCCAATAAACGGCGACTGTGGCTCTCCTTGCCCGCACGTCGGGGCATTCCAGTACCTTTCCCGATTCCTTTTTCATTTTCTCATCACTCCGGCAGCCGCCGCGTGTTTGATGTTCGCTGGGAACAAAAAATTGGCCTCGAAACACAAGCAAAAAAGCAAAACAAAAAACGCCAAGTGACGGCTTGTACTGTGAAAAACCGGTCAGCCGAGGTACGGCTGCACGTCGATTTTCAGTGGGTACGGAAAGTATTCAGACCACCTTAAATTTGTCACAGCCATTTGTTAATAATCATTGAAGTTATTTTTTTTCCTCATTAATGTCCACACAACACCCCATATTGACAGAAAAAAATCGGAACGGTTGACATTTTTGCAGATTTCTTGAAAAAGAAAAACTGAACTATCACACAGCCATAAGTGTTCAGACCCTTTGCTCAGTATTTCGGAGGCGCACCCTTTTGAGCTAATACTGGCACGAGTCTTTTTGGGAATGATGCAACAGGTTTTTCACACCGGGATTTGGGGATCCTCTGCCATTGCTCCTTGCAGATCCTCTCCAGTTCTGTCAGGTGGGATAGTGAACATTGGTGGGCAGCCAGATGGCTCTTCAGGTCTCTCCAGATATGCTCAATTGGGTTTAAGTCAGGGCTCTGGCTGGGCCTTTCGAGAACAGTCACGGAGTTGTTCTGAAGCCACTCCTTCGATTTTTTAGCTGTGCGCTTAGGGCGATTGTCTTGTTGGAAGGTGAATCTTCGGCCCAGTCTGAGGTCCTGAGCACTCTGGAGAAGGTTTTCGTCCAGGATATCCCCGTACTTGGCCGCATTCATCTTTCCTTCGATTGCAACCGGTCTCCCTGTCCCTGCAGCTGAAAAACACCCCCACGGCAGGATGCCGCCACCACAGTGCTTCGCTGTTGGGACTGTGTTGGACAGGTGATGAGCAGTGCCTGCTTTTCTCCACACGTGCCGCTTAGAATTAAGGCAGAAAAGTTCCATCTTGGTCTCATCAGACCAGAGAATCTTATTCCTCACCAACTTAGAGTTTTATTTATTTACTTTTTAGCAAACTCCGTGCGGGCTTTCATGTTCTCTTGCACTGAGGAGAGGCTTCCGTCGGGCCACTCCGCCATAAAGGGCTGCAGCGATGGTTGACTTTCTAGAACTTTCTCCCATCTCCCGACTGCATCTCTGGAGCTCAGCCACAGTGACCTTTGGGTTCTTCTTGACCTCTCTCACCAAGGCTCTTCTCCCCCGATCGCTCAGTTTGGCCGTACGGCCGGCTCTAGGGAGGGTTCTGGTCGTCCCAAAGGTCTTCCATTAAAGGATGATGGAGACCCCTGTGCTCTTAGGAACCTTAAGCGTAACCTTGGTCAGATCTGTGCCTTTCCACAATTCTGTCTCTGAGCTCTTCAGGCAGTTCCTTTGACCTCATGATTCTCATTTGCTCTGACATGCACTGTGAGCTGTAAGGTCTTCTACAGACAGAAGTGTGGCTTTCCTAATCAAGTCCAATCAGTATCATCAAACACAGCTGGACTCCAATGAAGGTGGAGAACCATCTCAAGGATGATCAGAAGAAATGGAAATAGCACCCGAGTTCAATATATGAGTGTCACAGCAAAGGGTCTGAATACTTATGGCTGTGTGATATTTTAGTTTTTCTTTTTTAATGTCTGCAAAAATTTCAACAATTCATTTTTTTCCCCAGTCAATATGAGGTGCTGTGTGGACATTAATGAGGAAAAAAATGAACTTCAATGATTTTAGCAAATGGCTGCAATATAACAAAGAGTGAAAAATTGAAGGGGATCTGATTACTTTCCGCACCCACTGCATATAGATCAGCATACGCGTCAAATGCTCAGTTTAGACGTGGCGTATGGCTCATTTTCATATCATTTGATCAATCATCAGAATCATCTTTATTTGCCATGTATGTCAAAAACACGCAAGGAATTTGTCTCCGTTAGCGGGAGCCGCTTTACTACGACAACACAACCATTTGACAGAAAATACTTTTGCGACATAAAAACACAGAATGGAGTCACTGAACAATGAAAGGTTACCTACCGGTCATGTGGTAATGCTGATACTATTTTGGGGCGGGGGGGACTATTGAGCAGATGATGCAGAGTCCTCTGGCAATATGGAGCAGTTTGAGATGACTAATAGAGCGATCATCTTCTACAGTGACCATTGTGCGAATGGTGCAGACTTCAAGAAATCTAAGCAGTTTAAAGTGACCAGTAGTGCGATAACGGTAAAGACGCGGCCCACTGAGTTTCCTTTTGAAAATCAATTCATTTGACGGATATGATTGAGGATTTGAATGATTGTCAGTTGTTAGCCATCAAAACAGTTTCTAAGAAAAAAAAAAGTTCTGAAGTCATATTTTTCAAACTTTGAAATCCAAAATGTCATTACCGTTAGGTGACCCAAGTCCCAGTTTGATGATTTGCAACACATTTTCTGAAGGGGTTAATGACATTTTTGGATATACTGGATTTTGTTTCGATTCCTCCATTTTTATTTTCCAAGAAAACTAACAAATGCATATTCGTGTCCAAAGAGCTCCTTTGGGGTTTTTTTTGTTTTTTCTTTTTACAAATGTCTTTAGCGTTAATGCCGCTGGAGAGAACCTCGTGATGGTGTCGCAATGCACCGCAGGGACCTGTGAAGAGGCAGCCATTTTGCATTCACACAATAGCAGGCAGCAAAATAAATGCTGTTATTTCTTAGACATGAATGGTAAATTATGCACTTTCGTCTTTATAGTAAAGTGTATTTCAATGATTCACCACCATTTGCTCTGTCAATAAGGATTGCCTTTCCTCTTGATTTGAAATCAATAACTTTTGGAAATCGTACTTTAATTCTGGCTGTCTCAGAACGGAAGACATTCACACATAAAAAAACCACGGCGGCATCAAAAACATGTCTTTACCGTTATTGATCAAATGATAAGAAAATGAGCAATATCTGCAGAGGTCAAATGAAGACCGGAACGTTTGAGCGCAGCGCATCGTGAGATGCGTCGGCACGACTCCGACCGACGGGCGGGACTTACAGAGAAGGAGCGCCGGAGCTCGGCCTCCGATCGGACGATGTCGTCGGAGGTCGTCTGGCCAGATATCAAGCAAGGGACCAGGACGCCGCCCGGCAGCGGGGCGGCGGGAACGCGGCCCGAGGCGCCGGCCTGCTCTCGACCCGGATCGAAGCGGTCCAGCGTCACGGTGACGCCCTCCTCGTCTGAGGACGGCAGAGGACACGCGGGACGCCGCCGTTAACGCTTCTATGTGAAGCGAGAGACTCTAGGTGGCGCTGGAGGAGGCCGTGTGCGCGCTAAAAAGGTTACATCGGGATGACGAGGAGAATGTGGTTGCCTCAGTTAAGGTCAGAGTTCAATGACAACAATAAGGAAGAGACTGGGCAAAAATGGCATCCATGGCAGAGTTGCAAGGCCAAAACCACTGCTGACCAAAAAGAACATAAAGGCTTGTCTTACTTTTGCAAAAAAAAAAAAAAAAAAAAACATCTGAATGATTGGGAGAATATTATGTGGACTGACGATATGAAAGTGGACCTTTTGGGAAGGTGTGCGTCTCATCACATCTGGGGTAAATGAAGCACAGCATTTCAGAAAATGAACATCCGACCAACAGTCAAACATGGTTGTGGTAGTGCGATAGTCTTGGGCTGCTTTGCTCCTTCAGGACCTGGACCACTTGCTGTGATCGATGGAACCATGAATTCTTGAATAAGCGGGGATAAAACGACAGGAAGCGTTTTCGGAATTGGTTTCTCCGCTCCCAAAAGAGAAAACACACAAAAAAAATAATTGCAAGAGATTGGGGGGGGAAAAAAAAAAAAACACGAATCGGTGAACTCGAGGGTGCCGAACCAGGAGAATGCGGGGGAGTCCTGTACGGCTCTTCACACACACAACACAACATCCAAAGTCTGACCTGCATCCACGGCCACAGAGCCCAAGAAGAAGCAGTGAACATGTGACGCTCTGCAGTGGCGGACATGCCGCTGGGCCAGACGAAGAGCCTTCTCATGCAGCAGGAGGCGGGGCATCCTGCGCGCGCACACGCACGCACGCACGCACGCACGCACACACACACACACACACACACACAGAGAGAGATTGAGACCCCGTTTCTGCCTTTTCCTCCTCAAATCTTTGTAAATTTACGGGAGGTCAATGTTATCCGATTAGTGGCGACGTGACGCGAGCATCGCTCAGTGTTTACCTGCGAGAGCAGAGTTGGAGGCAGAGCTTCTGTCCATCCGGGCGAGCATCCCACAAAGATGCTCTGGATTTGGGGAAGCTGAGCGCCGTGAGGGACCTTCCCGCGGGTCTACACGGTTCCAAATAAGTTGGAGTTCAGCTCTCACTACTAGATTTGACTGACGCGATTGCTGCTAACATTCGCTCACCTTCCTCTCACGTTGTCGGGACTCAGGACTTGATGGAAAACATCCGCCGGCAGAGCTTGGAGATTTACCGGGCAGCTCATGGCTGTGAGCGGACACTTTGGCACAAGCTTCCGGTCGGCCGTCGGTTTGCCGCTAGCCGCGTTAGCTCCTAGCCGTCTCGGCTCCGTGTGTTTGCTTGTCAGAGCACTCAACCGTCGACGAAGATGGGATGGAAATCAACGTAGAGTGGCGTCAGTAACGTTCGGGCTCCAAAGTATTGTGTTCTCGTTGTGGTTGAGGCAATCTGAGCGGAAAAAGTCGAACAGCCGAACGGGACGCACTTTGACAATCGCGCTCTTGCACACGCTGCCGGCGGGGACATAGCTATGACGACTGTAGATAGGACACGCCTCTTTTGAACTGCGTGCCTTCGCCGACGCTAAGCTAGGCGGGTCAACGTCGTCAGCGCATTCCGCGTGTGTGAACGGCAAGAAAACCGAAAGACTGAAAGGATGCCGGCACATTGTGCTGCATACGGTTGCGGTCAACGCCGTACCACTGCGACAAACCTTTCCCACGTAAAAATGGCTGGGTGGATTTTTTTCAAATGTTATCTATTCACAACACACGATTTGAAGCTGAAAAAAGTAAACCTCATGAAAATCGGTAGAGAAATGAGCAAGTTACGACTTAATTCCAATGTCCACGCTTTGCCTTTGATGGGAACGTCGACCTCTCCAACATGGCCCCCACGTAGACATGTCGGTTCACCGGGTTGCTACAATGCGCTGGTGTATCTTCATATCTATGGCGGCCAAGCCGGAAATAGTGGCGGCCAGTAGAATGCTTATGTTGCTGCAGCCCTGACCAATAGTTGCCGCACGGTCTCCGGACTCTTTGACAGTGGAAAGTAGAAGAAATTCCCACAGCGCCCCCTATGGAGCCCCCTTTCTGAATCGTCATTGGCTCAGGATGAAGAACCAAAAGTGACAAAATTAGAATGCAAAGGTATTTTACAGTACTTACTTACAGTTAAATACAAACCCAATTCCAATGAAGTTGGGACGTTGTGTTAAACATAAATAAAAACAGAATACAATGATTTGCAAATCATATACAACCTATATTTCATTGAATACACTACAAAGACGAGATATTTAATGTTCAAACTGATCAACTTGATTGTTTTGAGCAAATAATCATGAACTTAGAATTTGATGGCTGCAACACGTTCCAAAAAACTCTGCATCTTTTTGCACAATTGTTTTTTGTCAATGTCTTTATGTCTCCAAAGTGTTCTGTAGAGCGGCTCCAACTACCGGAGACAAATTCCTTGTGTGTTTTGGACATACTTGGCAAATAAAGATGATTCTGATTCTGATTCTGATTCTGATTCTGAAATGCTGGGCCAGGTGGCAAAAAAGAGTGAGAAAGTGGAGGAATGTTCATCCAACACGTGCTTGGAACATCCCACAGGTGAACAGGCTCATTGGGAACAGGTGGCTGCCATGATTGCTTCCCTGAATTCCTCAGTCATTCACAAGCAAAGATGGGGCGAGGTTCAACTCTTTGTGAACAAGTGCCTGAGAAACGCCGCCGGCTTCTCTGGGCCCGAGTGCATCTAAGATGGACCGATGAAAAGTGGAAAAGTCTTCTCTGGTCCGACGAGTCCACATTTCAAATTGTTTTTGGAAATTGTGGCTGTCGTGTCCTCCGGACCAAAGAGGAAAAGAACCATCCGGACTGTTATGGACGCAAAGTTCAAAAGCCGGCATCTGTGATGGTATTGGGCTGCGTTAGTGCCAATGTCATGGGGAACTTACACATCTGTGAAGGCACCGTTCATGCTGAAAGGTACATACGGGTTTTGGAGAAACATATGCTGTCATCCAAGCAAAGTATTTTTCATTTCAACAAGACGATGCCAAACCACATTGTGCACGTGTTACAACAGCGTGCCTTCGTAGTAAAAGAGTGCGGGTACGAGACTGGCCTGCCCGCAGTCCAGATCCGTCTCCCGTTGAAAATGTGTGGCGCATGATGAAGCGTAAAATACGACAACGGAAACGCCGGACTGTTGAACAACTGAATCTGAATTCCAACTACAAAGCTTCAACAATTAGCGTCCTCAGTTCCCAAACGTTTATTGAATGTTGTTAAAAGAACAGGTGATGTAACACAGTGGTAAGTAAACATGACCCTGTCCCAGCTTTTTGGGGAATGTGTTGCAGCCATCAAATTCTAAGTTAATGATTATTTGCTAAAAACTATCAAGTTGATCAGTTTGAACGTTAAAAATGTAGCTGGGATGGGCTCCAGCACGGCCGCGACCCGCGTGAGGCGAAGCAGTACAGAAAATGGATGGATGGACGTTATTAATAAACAACGCACTTGGCTAAGATTCCACTCTTTGTTTCTCAAACACCAGTAATCAGAAGACAGCGCAGTCATCACACGAGTCGATTTGGTCCAGAGGTCGAGCGCTCGTCATCTCAGTCAGGTAGTCCTATGCTTTCAGTCTCAAGTACTTTTCAAGCTTTTCTTGTCAATTTTTCCTTTTTCTTTTCACATTTGATTGATATCAATGGAATTAATCACAAGTTTGACCAGGATTTTGATTGCTCTAATATCAATCAATTTCCAGTCATCAATGAATGCATTGTAATTATTTTTCCCAGATCAAATGTCTACGAGCGAGCTCTTTGGATCTTGTTTTGAATCCATTTGCAACACATTCCCTCCTACTTTTCCTGGAAAGCTCCTTTTTTAAAATCCTTCCCTCAGATATCTCGCGCAGTCATTTTCACTTCCCTTTTTTCTAGCAACCAGCCACACTGAGACACAACAATATCACTTCCGCAATCCTTCAAACAACTTTTCCATTCGAATCTTTTTCAGCAACTTTTCAACAATTCTCAACGATCACGCTTGTAACCTCTGCACAATGTGGACCAAGCGTTACAAGACTCCATTCACAATTTTGATATTTTTCACTGTTGTATTTGTGATGGGATTTTGGTGCACACGATTTTCGACCTTTCCGTTGAGATCGACGCCACCTTCGAAGGCTGTTTGACAAGTCTGGACGATGTCGGTGAGGTTCATGATTAGTGAGGCACTGACTCAGTCACGTGACGTCTGGAACTCGATGAAGCTCAACTCAACACTGCCACATGCTGGTTGTGGCACCGTACATACCAGACGCCGCTGTGCACTTTTCGTGGCTTTTCTGGTCGATAAAACAGACTAAATGTCACACACTTTCAATAAATATATTAGACTGTCTGTTAAACGTCAGTAAGTGCACTACATGTGTGATGAAACGTATATTATTGGCGACAATAATAAAAAAACCCACCACTGTCTCTTGAGTGAAACCACGGACCAATCACAGCCTGCCTGAATGGATGTGTGCGCGGTCTCTTGAAGCATCATGCGAGCGATGACTCGACGTGACTCGGAGCTGCGCTTCCTATGCGTTTGAACAGGAAATTTGAAAATTCACCTATTTTAATGATTAAATCATTGAAATTGTTGGATTGAAAAATAAAATCCATGTCAAGCACGGACCATAGAACTAAAATAGAATCTATCTATCTATCTATCTATCTATCTATCTATCTATCTATCTATCTATCTATCTATCTATCTATCTATCTATCTATCTATCTATCTATCTTTTACAGAAGTTATTTTGTTCTTCTTGATTTTGTTTACAGTTTTACAGAACGTCTGTCGCGATGCCAAGAAAGCTCGTCTTCCAGCGCTCAAACGATTGGTGTCCGAGTTTGGACCTTGGGCCAATCGGCTGTCAGCTCAGGTTAGACACGCCCACGAGTTATACCAAGTGTTCAATCAAAGACGTCGTAGCGCCAGACACCATTTTGTGGGCGGATAACAGGAGACGGTTGCCGCTGGCCTTTATTTATGTATGTTTTTTTTTTTCTTGGCCGTCGACGGCGGGAACCTGTTGCTGGTTGGCACGCTTGGCACTTCCGTGTTGGGAGATGGACGGGTGAGTTGACGCTCACGTCAGTGACACATATAAACATATTTAGGTGCAAAAGCAAACTAATTGCGTCGAGGTAGCTTTTTCCTCATTAACGTGTTTGTGCGTTTTGTCGGTGGCTATGCTACGCTCGTGGCGTTAGCTGTTGGCCGCCTGAGGCTTCCCCAGTTGAAAACGAATAAAGGTTAATTTCACGTCCTTCATTCGAGTGAGCGTGACTGCGATGCACTCGGCGTTATTCTGTTGTTAGCAGCACGATATTTGTATCATTTATAAATGTAAAATTGACTCCCGTGTTGACATTTTAGCGAGCTCTATTGGCCCCGCCCACGTGACGTCATTGGGCCCGTTTGTCTTCAAATGCGGAAACCGACCACAAATGTGTTTCGTTGTTTTCGACAGCTTCTGTTGCAAAGCTCACATTTTACACGAAAGGAGATGTAGGCGCGCGCTTCGTATGGTAAATGACATTTAACACGTATTAAAATTTCTCAGTCATTTGAAGATTTCCATTGTTGTGTATTCACACTGTCGGTCTCCATGGAAACGCGGTGACGGCGGACAGGGTGCCAGTGCACAGCCGACCGTGCGCTCTTGACTCTTTCCAAACTTGCTAAGAGTCCTTGCTTCGGTTGTAGATCGTCGATCGCGATAACAGTAATCTGTGGTCGCAATTCTTGCCAGGACCCACTTGTGCCCTCAGGGGCCACCGCACTTCTATCTGGCCGTCCCGGTGAGGCGCATTCGCAATGTGTGGAATGGTCACATTCCAAAGAAAGCAAGGCCATTCGGTGGAAGAAAAGCTGTGATGACGTGTAGAAAAGAGAATGGGGCGACAATTACATAACAAACAAAACCTGTTTTTGACGTCATCACAGCACGACAAACGCGCCAGCTGCTTGCTTGAGAGGGGACCCATTGTGAAGGGGCAAACTTACAGAGCAATCAAACAGACCCAAAAGAAGTCATCAGAGAAAAGAGTCTCCAAACAGCAAGCCGGACAATGGTTTAAAAAGAATAGCAGAGTATGTGAAGTCCGGCTTCAAAATGGCCAAGATCGGTCTGTTCTTTGAGCTTGCGGACGCAGTGGGCGTGTCGCTGGGTGCCCTGAAAATCCCGCCTCCAGATGTCAATCAAATACGTCTATTGCGGCTCCCATCTATCTGCGGGGAGAGGAGCGATGCACGGCAGGCGCTCTCACGGGCCGCAGGGAGTCATTCTGTTCCTTTGTGTCCGTTGAAATCCAGCGGGCCGTTAATCGACGGAGGGACTCGTCAGCCGCTCGCGTCGTGAGGAGAAGGGGGCGCGATCGTCCGTCGTGCACGCGTTGCGAGTTGCGGCCTCCGGCAGCCGCACACGCATGGTGCCCCCCCGCCCAGCCCTCCTCCTCGCCCGCGACGCGAGCGTCTGACGAGTCCCTCGGTCGAGCGAGCGGCCGACGAACCGTACTCGAACCGCTGTTGGGCTGGCGGATCCCGTACGGTTCGCCGCTGCCTCGCAAGACAACACGCGTGCGGCTAGATAACGGCAAACACATTGCATTTCAGGTAAGATGTAGTTTTTTGAGTTGTGGGCTTACTTTGATGGCAAACTGCACGCTACACTAGTAGAACTAACCCTAGCGTGAAGGCGAGGGTGGCACTGGACCACGGGGAACTTGAATACCTCCTGAGGAAACCATTCTTCTCATTTGTGCCCCACAGAACAGACTCACTGGCATCTTGGATCAGATGAGCGCTTTTCCTTGGGATTAGCGTCCAGGCCGCTCGCCGTTGGCAGGGAAAGTTCAACGGTAAGGTTTCGTCACACACACGCTTCTATTAGCAATGTGACAAGGTTTGTCCAAAATGACAGCCAGGCAACATGCTGACTGAATGAATGACCACTTCAACCTGAGTCCAACATATCAAATATTTTGAAAATTTGATGATCGGGCTGGCAAATAAATCAGTAACAATATGAATCGCCACAGACACATGATCAATATCAATACATTGCACAGAAAAAAACAAAATCGGGAAGTAAGGCAAAAAAAAAAAAACACCCGTTGCAAACGGCGCAACTCGCCAGGAAGCGATGGTGGCTGCACGCACGCAAACACACACATTGTAGTTCATTGGCGTGCTGCGCCTTTAAATGCTCTCTCTCTCTCTCTCTCTCTCTCTCTCTCCCCCCCCCCCCCCTCCCTCCCTCCTGCGCTCCTTCCCTCCCCCCTCTCTCTTGCTCGCCCCCCACCCTGTTGTGCTCCTGGCATGCAGCAGGCTGTGTGTGTCTCGTCAGCGTTTACGTTTCAAAAACTTTAGCTGTACAAGTCTATTAAAAGGCAAACTTGCACTCAACAGTACGCTATTGTGCACAGACACACGGTGACAACATTTGCACCCCACATGACCTTCACTTCTTTGTTCGTATTGTTCTGCGAGCCGATCTGCTTTTGTGTGATTCCTCTTCATCCCATTTTGCGTCTTCTGCAGAGGTATCTCCATAACGTCTCCGGCGTCCACAGCTTCAAATTGTTTTAAACATTCTTGGCTCCTGTTAGCTGTTGTTTGGTTGACTGTGGCCTTTTCCATCGTACTCTTGATGCTGACTATGTGCTTGTGTTGAATACACAACTTGTCATCCTGTTTGTTATATGCTTAGTTTTTGAGTAAATTCCAACAGGTTGTTACAATTTACAGCTTGAAGCCTCTTTTTTTGGCAAATATTTACTCATTATATCAGCCGAACTGCTGCTTGTTGTCAAGTGAGTATGTGGAGCCACCTCGCAAGTCAAAGCAAAACTCATACGTTCATGCTAAAAAATACTGGCACCCCAGGGGTCGTAACGTAATAAGTCGTAACCCTAACCTAACCCATTTCTGTTCCCCAAAAGGCCGATTGAAAATCTGGTGCATAAACACCTTCGAATTGGAGTGAAACAGAAGAACTTGATTCTTTCTCGACATAGCACCTCGACCGTTTCGTTTCGTCTGCTACTCGGGGTCCTCCTCCGATTGGCTGACAAGTCTCAGTTTAAAATATCCACCAATAAGCTGGTACAGGCCAAAATTCCCAGGGAGTGCTTCTCCAAGTGGACGCGTCAAACTGCGCGTGACGCTACAAACGGCGTCCGTGTGTGGGCAGTAGAATAGCTCAAGTACTTCCAGTCGTGCTCACCATGTTTGGCACCCTTGAAGTTTTAAAGTGAGCTCCGATTGAAATGACAAATACGTTTAATGTTACAACTACTGACCTCTACTATTGAAATACAGTGGTATGTGTTTATAATGTATTCCTATAAATTAAAAAAACAATTTTGTTTAGACCATAATTTGATACACTCTCGCTGCCGTGTTTTAGCGTGCGCGAAGCATTCTGGGAATGATGACGTAGAATGGCTGTTGCAAAATTGTTACGTTGCTGCTCTCCGCGGAGCTAAGCTAGCCACTTGCGAGCAACTTTTAGCGTCAGCAAAAAGAGTTAAAAATGCCACACTGCGCCGCTTTTAGATACAATTTCCAATCAGGACGGAATGCAAAAAAGGAGGTAACCATTCATAGCTTTCCCAAAGAGAGAAAGTTGAGGAAACGGTGGGAGGATGCGGTCGGAAGAGTTGAGCTGCGGAAAGATCCGCCCAGATTCTTTCTTTTGATTCTTCCCTCACAAGGAGCCTAAACGGCCGCGTGACAAGCCAAAGCCAAGCAGAAAGACGCGAAAGACAGAAGGCGCTGGCCGCGTACCTTGGTCGGCCCGCTTTAGCAGTAGCTACAAATTCACCAGTGAATATGGCCAACTCCGGGTTTCTTCACACCCGTCATCTTCATCCTCGTTTCTTCCTCTCTCTCTCTCTCGCTCCTCATTTCCCTGATCACACACTGGCTCAAACTGAAATGGCTGAACAGTGGTCATCGCTGCCAGGGGCTGCTACTGTGGCTACTGCTAAAACTCCGGGCGTCGGGCACATCCCCATTTGACGTCACTACCTAGAATGCACTGCGACGGAAAAACACTGGCGACCTATGTTGAGATTTCGTTTTGTAAAAATATATAAATCTGGAAATGATTGTCGAAAGTCGGATCTTATTGTTCTGTTACTCACGTCGAAAGAGATCACATATAACTAAACGTGTCATTGCAATCGGAGTTCACTTTAAGGACTTTGGGATTTGAACCCCGGTCCTCAGAACTGTGAGGCAGACGCTCTAACTGGTCGTTCACCGTTTCGCCATGTTTGGTACATCCGTCCATCCATTTTCTGAGCCGCTTCTCCTCACGAGGGTCGCGGACGTGCCGGAGCCTATCCCGGCTGTCGTCGGGGAGGAGGCGGGGTACGCCCTGAACCGGTTGCCAGCCAATCGCAGGGCACATACAAACAGACAACCATTCGCACTCACATGCATACCTACGGGCAATTTAGAGTCTCCAATGAATGCATGTTTTTGGGATGTGGGAGGAAACCGGAGTGCCCGGAGAAAACCCACGCAGGCACGGGGAGAACACGCAAACTCCACACAGGCGGGGCCGGGGATTGAACCCGGGTCCTCAGAACTGTGAGGCTGACGCTCTAACCGGTCGTCCAACGTGCCGCCATGTTTGGTACATTTGCATTTATTTCTGAAGGTTTTATACAGGGTGCTTAGCACACCTGCCTCACAGTTAGGAGGACCCGGTTTCTTACCTGTGTGGAGTTTGCATGTTCTCCCCATGCCTGCGTGGCTTTTCTCCCAAAAACATGCATGCTACGTTAATTGAAAACGGAATTGTCCGTAGGTGTGAATCTGAGTGCGAATGGTTGTTTGTTTATACAGTGGTTACAGAAAGTATTCAGACCCCCTGGAATTTTTCACTATTTTTTTTATATTGCAGCCATTTGCTAAAATCATTGAAGTTCATTTTTTCCCCTCATTAATGTACACCCAGCATCCCATATTGATAGAAAACAACGGAATTGTTGACATTTTTGCAGCTTTCTTAAAAAAGAAACCTTGAAATATCACACAGCCATAAGTATTCGGACCCTTTGCTCAGTATTTCGTAGACGCACCCTTTTGAGCCATTCCTCCTTGCAGAGCCTCTCCAGTTCTGTCAGGTTGGATGGTGAACGTTGGTGGACGGCCATTTTTAGGTCTCTCCAGAGATCCTTAATGTCCTCATGTTTAAGTCAGGGCTCTGGCTGGGCCTTTCAAGAACAGTCACGGAGTTGTTCTGAAGCCACTCCTTTGTTTTTTTTAGCTGTGCGCTTAGGGCGATTGTCTTGTTGGAAGGTGAACCTTGGGCCCAGTCCGAGGTCCTGAGCACTCTGGAGAAGGTTTTCGTCCAAGATATCCCCGTACTTGGCCGCATTCATCTTTCCTACGATTGCAACCGGTCTCCCTGTCCCTGCAGCTGAAAAACACCCCCACGGCAGGATGCTGCCACCATCGTGCTTCGCTGTTGGGACAGATGATGAGCAGTGCCTGGTGTTCCCCGCACATACCACTTAGAATTAAGTGGCATTTGCCTTGCCACAATTCTGTCCCTGAACTCTTCAGGCAGTTCCTTTGCCCCCATGATTCTCATTGGCTCTGACATATGGACAGGGTGTGGCTTTCCTAATCAAGTCCAATCAATAATAAAATAATCAAACACAGCTGGACTCCAATGAAGGTGGAGAACCATCTCAAGGATGATCAGAAGAAACGGACAGCACCCGAGTTCAATATATGAGTGTCACAGCAAAGGGTCTGAATACTTATGGCTGTGTGATATTTCAGTTTTTCTTTTTTAACAAATTGCAAAAATTTCAACAATTCATTTTTTTCTGACTATAAGGGTGTACATTGAGGAAAAAAAATGAACCTAAATGATTTTAGAAAATGGCTGCAATATAACAAAGAGTGGAAAATTGAAGGGGGTCTGAATACTTTCCGTACCCACTGTATGTGGCCTGCGATTGGCTGGTGACTGGTTCAGGGTGTATCCCGCCTCGAGTCAGCTCGGATAGGTTCCAGCATGCTCGCGACCCGCGTGAGGGTAAGCGGTAAGGAAAATGGATGGATGGATTATTATCCAGGTCATACAAAAAATGAAGGGGTGCCAGTAATGGTGAGCACGACTGTATCAAGTCATCAAATGTTTTTCTTGAATGTATTGTTATGGAGGATTTTAGAGGCATTTGAAGTGCTCATTCCATGTTTTTTTTTTTTTTTTTTCTTTTCTTTTAGAAAATTGCACAACGAAGCGTTGCACCCTCCTCTTCATCACCATAATGCCCAGCTGACGAGGTCGCTGCAGAAAGTTGGGGTGCTTCAAAAGCGAGTGATGTGATGGAAGCGGACTCAGTGTTTTTTTATTAAGGGTGGGTCCAAATATTCATGTATCGGGTATCTCGTCTTCGCTTAATTTCTGTGACATTTGTGTGGTGTCTCTTTTTTGGGGGACTTCCTGCGCCAGCTCAGCCTTGGCATTTGAACTTCAGCGTTTCAGCGTCTTTACATTTTTTGAAAGGATTCAGTGTTTACTGAACACTTGAAAGAGGAAAAAGAAAAAGATGGGCTCCGTTTGCTTCTTTGATTGCGTTTGAAGGAGTGCCACAGCTCCTCTTAAGCTGCTCTTTTATTCGTGAGTCGCACTAAGGCGATCTCAGCCGCTCGCATTCCCACAAACATTAAAACTTTGACACCGCTGCTAAACTGCATACACCAAGTTGTGTCCTTTCCACCCTTTCTGAACTTGTATCCTTTATACCACATCTAAACTCGATTGAAACTCTATCCTGTATACCAGGGCACCCCAAGTTCTGGACCGTGGACCCCTACTGGCCCGCACAGAGAGACTGAACAAAAGGAAAAAAACAAAAACAAATATGGGGGCGAGGGGGGCTCAACTTGTGTTGTCGTTCGTGAACAGTAGAGGGGTAGCAATTAGTCAATCAACAACCCATCAATGATCATCGATTAATCGTTTAGAGACCTTGTTTGACTTCAAATTGTTCAGCCTCTCAACAGTAAATATCCTCTGATTTGTGTCATCCTCCATGAAAGCAGACTGATTTTATTATTGTTTTTTTTTTTTCAAAATAAGAAATTTGCAAACATCTGCTTTTACTTTGGAAAACAATCATCAACATTTTTGTCAATTTTCTGATGGATGTTACGGACCAAACCAGGAACTGCATCATCAGCAATTTACGTTTGTGTATTTTCTGCACTGTTAAGTAGAAACAATGTCCTGTTTTTCAACAAAGATTTGGACATTTAAAAAAAATCCAATTAAACAAAAAAATAATGGACAGATGAATTGATCATTAAAATAATTGTTGTTTCTTCAAATAATTGCACATTTGATCAGCATGATTTTGACGCGTTGTCACATTTGCCGCAGGACCTGACGCCTTTTCCGCGGTGACGAGTATCATGACCACCACAGGTCAGCATTCTCCTCTTCCTCCTCCTGGCGTCCTGACTTAAAGGAGCCGATGCTAAGCTCCTCCTCTGTGCCCTCAGTAGCCAATGGCAACGATAACAAGCAGTTCAAAGGTGACCCCAGGGGTCTCGGGTTACCATCCAGGGTGGTCCACATCCGCAAACTTCCCGATGACATCGTGGAAGCGGAGGTCATCGGCCTCGGCGTTCCCTTCGGAGACATCACCAACCTCCTCATGCTCAAAGCCAAAAACCAGGTGCGCATGTATGGATGGAATACATTAGATGTGCAACCATTCGTCCATACAGCAACAACAAATAGATTATCAAATGAATTGACAACAATTTAGGTAATTGATTGATCGTTTAGAGACATTGTGAACTTCAACTTGTCCAAATTCTCTGATTTCAGCCTCTCAGCAGTAAATATTCTCTGATTTGAGTCGTCCGCCGTGAAAGCGGACTGATTATATTTTGTGTTGCATCAAAATAAGACATTTACAAACATCTGCTTTTACTTTGTAAAACAATGATCATTATTTTTGCCAATTTTCTGACAGTAACTGAATCATGATCAATTTATGGAAAAAAATAGTAGTCAGCTTAATGTGTTATGAAAATAATCGCAATTTGCAGCCGTAGTGCGACTAACGTGTAATTGACGTAGTTGAACCTGAAGCCGCTTCCGAAGTGGAAATCAAACTAGTACTTCGGTCGCATGAATCAGGACAGTAGCCAAGAAGTCACACTCACTTTCAAAAAGGTTGCGAGTACAACATCACTCCCTCGCTTGTCATATTGTTGTTTATTTCCTTATGTTCCATCATTAAACAATAGCAGATAAACAACTATAATCAGTGGTTTAATTGGTAGAGGGGGTTGTCCAGTGAGCGAGGGGTCCGTGGTTTGAATCCCAGATCCGTATATCTGCTGTGGAAGAGTCCTTGTGCAAGGCACTGAACGCTAAATTACTCCCAGTGTGCCTGGCAGCGCTTGGATGGCAGCAGCCCCCCCCAGTTGGTGTACGGATGTGTGCATGACTGTGAGCCTCTGTAAAGCCCTTTGGGCACTGTGATGGTGTAGTTGAAGCGCTATACAAGTGCACTCTATTTACCCAGATTTGTTTTGCTTTCGGGTTAACTTGAATGGAAAATACATTGTTATCCAATTATATGATTAATCAATGGAATAATCGATTGTAAAAATATTGGAGGGCTGCAGCCCAAGAATACATACTCATCCTGTATCATGTACTTGTGCGACCGTCCTTGTCTATTTTTATATACGTGTCCATAGGGTTGCAGCTATGGAACTAGGGCTGTCTCTAATCTAATCTTCGAATCAGTTATCCTGTCGACTATTCCGTCGAGTAATGGAGTGATTGCCCCCCCGCCAACCCCACCAAAAAATTAAATTCCATCTAAATGTATTTTTATTATTTTTTTGCTACTAACATGAGATCATGCTATTCTCATTTATGATGGATTGACTTCTAGCCTTAAGATATGATATCATATGATGGTATTCAGTGTTTGGTATAAATTCGGTGTACAGAATTAGAGACAATAAAGTTAGTCGATGCTAAACGGTTATTAATCACGGTTAGCAATAACGCGCTAGCAATTACCATTCAGCTCACGTAAACTTGTTACACTGTGCGTAAATTACACATCGAACAGTGTCTTAACAATCACAGATGTTTTTCCTTCTTTTTCTTCCTCTTTTTTGTCTTCTTCACGAGCTCGGCAGCTACTCCGACACTCCCAGTTGTGCCTCGGTGTTGCGTGGCATTGTATGGATTTATAAACGGCTTGTTTTTGTTCGTGGTCAGTAAGTTAGTATACTGTAAGAGCAAACAACCAATTACATACTGCTGTCAAATAAGGACATCTTCTCTCTTTTTTTTTTTTTTTGTTCTGGATTTTGTACACTGTTGGCCATTATGATTATGCTGTTTTTTTCTGTGGTGGTTTGAATGTTATTCATGCAGGTTGACTTATTGCAGTGATTGTATATAGTTTCTCTGGAATTTAGAGTTTATGAAAACTATTCAGTTAAGCACAGAAATAACATCAGCCATTCAGCCAGTAGGTGGTGCACCAACAAGAATTAATCCATTATTACTTGATAACTGTTTGTTAACCTTCTTGTTGTTTATTTGGTATTGTTTAAAGGCCCCGTATTTTGTCTGTTTCGACTTGCATAAAGTGACTCCCTAACAGGGATTTAGAATAAAAGTGTCAATTTCATTAAAACAAACAACAAAACCTTGGTTTTGTCATCCGTGTCCAGAAAAGGCCCATCTGACAGCTACTTCAGTTTTTGAGCCAGTTTTCTATCCCCTTTGTCCAGATATGGCTAAGACTGCCCCCTTTCCTCCGTGTAGAAGACCCACTTGTGAGAGCGCACGTGTTCGTTATGTCGCCAGCGCTGGCTCGGGAGCGGAGAGGTAGGCGGAGATCTTCGCTAGCGGTGTGCATAAGCTCGAGAAATTGGAAAGGTCTGATTTCAGGCCGCTCGGCAGAAAAACGTCTGGAACTCAGGATTGCTTGGACAATTTGAATTCATGTGTCACATGTTTACTGAGGCACCATAGACACATTACTTCACAAATACTGGAAAACGTTGGTTCGGTAAAATATTGCACCGTAATACCACACTTTAGGGAAAAAAAAAAAGAAAAAAAAGATTTTGCCTTATTAAACATCCCTCCATCCATTTTCTGTACCACTAGGGTCTCGGGCCCTTATCAAACAATAATACCAAATAATGCAATCCAACCTGGTCACCCCGAGAGCGAGCCTCAACATCTTCATTTCCGCCACGTCCAGCTCTGCTTCCTGTCGTCTTTAATCCGTGCATCATGGCTGGCCTCACCACTGTTTTCTAAACTTTGCCCTTCATCCTAGCAGAGACTCTTCTGTCACATAACACACCTGACACCCTCCTCCACCCGTTCCAACCCGCTTGGACCCGTTTCTTCACTTCCTGACCACACTCCCCATTGCTCTGGACGGTTGAGCCCAAGTATTTCAAGTCCTCCACCCTCGCTATCTCTTCTCCCTGTCGCCTCACTCTTCCTCCACCACCCCTCTCATTCATACACGTATATTCTGTTTTACTTCGGCTAATCTTCTTTCCTCTGCTTTCCAGTGCATGCCTCCATCTTACTAACGGTTCCCCCACCTGCTCCCTGCTTTCACTGCAGATCACAATGTCCTCTGCAAACATCACGGTCCACGAGGATTCCAGTCTAGCGTCATCTGTCAGCCTATCCATCACCACTGCAAAAAGGAAGGGGCTCAGGGCTGATCCCTGATGCAGTCCCACCTCCGCCTTCAATTCACCTCACCGCTGTTCTGCTGCCCTCGTACATGTCCTGTATTATTCTCACATACTTCTCTGCCACACCAGACTTCCGCATGCAGTAGCACAGTTCCTCTCTGGGTACTCTGTCATAGGCTTTCTCTAGATCTACAAAGACACAACGTAGCTCCTTCTGACCTTCTCTGTACTTTTACATCAAGATCCTCAAGGCAAATAATGCATCTGTGGTACTCTTTCTTGGCATGAAACAATACTGTTGCTCGCAAATACTCACTTCTGTCCTGAGTCTAGCCTCCACTACTTGTTCCCATACCTTCATTGTGTGGCTCATCCACTTTATTCCTCTATAGTTCCCACAGCTCTGCACATCACCCTTGTTCTTAACAATGGGCACGAGCACACTTTTCCTCCATTCCTCAGGCATCTTCTCACCCACTAGAATTCTATTGAACCAGCTGGTCAAAAACTCCACAGCCACCTCTCCTAGATGCTTCCATACCACCACAGGAATATCATCAGGACCAACTGCCCTTCCATTTTTCATCCTCTTTAATGCCTTTCTAACTTCCCCCTTACTAATTATTGCCACTTCCTGGTCCACCCTCCCTTCTCTCTCATTTTCCTCATTCATCAACTCCTCGAAGTATTCTTTCCATCTAGTTAGCACACTGCTGGCACCAGTCAACAATTTCCAGCTCTATCCTTAATCACCCTAACCTGTTGCACATCCTTCCCATCTCTATCCCTCTGTCTGGCCAGCCTGTATAGATCCTTTTCTCCTTCTTTAGTGTCCAACCTGGCATACATGTCATCATATACCTCTTGTTTGGCCTTTGCCACCTCTACCTTTGCCCTGTGTCGCATCTCAATGTATTCCTTTCGCCTCTCCTCGGTCCTCTGTGTCCCACTTCTTCTTAGCTTTGTATGATTTCCTGTACTGTGAACCACCAAGTCTCCTTCTCTCCTTTCCTGCCAGAAGATACACCAAGTACTCTCCTGCCTACCTCTCTGATCACCTTGGCTGTAGCGGTCCAGTCTTCTGGAAGCTCCTCCTGTCCACCGAGAGCCTGTCCCATCTCTTCCCGAAAATCTGTACAATACTTGTCCTGTCTCAGCTTCCACCACATGGTTGTCTGCTCTGCCTTTGTCTTCCTAATCTTCCTCCCCACCACCAGAGTCATCTTACGCACCACCATCCTATGCTGTCAAGCCACACTCTCCCCTACCACTACCTTACAGTCGGTAACCTCCTTCAGATGACATCATCTGCACAAGATGTCATCCACCTGCGTGCTTCTACCTCCACTGCCTGTCGCACCTCTTCTCAAAAGCCGCACAACACTCTTCCTTTCTCCACTTCCACCACATGGTTCTCTGCTCTGCCTTTGTCTTCTTCATCTTCCTCCCCACACCAGAGTCATCTTATTTGCTGTCTAGCCACACTCTCCCCCACCACTACCTTCCAGTCAGTAACCTCCTTCAGATGACAACGTCTGCACAAGATGTAATCCACCTGCGTGCTTCTACCTACGCTCTTGTAGGTCAGCCTATGTTCCTGCCTCTTCTGGGAAAAAAAAGTGTTCACTACAGCCATTTGCATCCTTTTTGCAAAGTCTACCACCATCTGTCCCTCCAAGTTTCTTTCCTGGATGCCTTACTTACCCAGCACTTCTTCATCACCCCTATTTCCTTCACCAACATGTCCATTCCAATCTGCACCAATCACGACTCTCTCTTCGTCTAGCTCCTTCCAGAATTTGTCTTTCACCTCTCGGTCACATCATTCACATTCTTAGCCAACTCTTCTTTTAAAATAACCCCAAATCCATTTCTCTTCCCATCTACACCATAGTAAAATAATTATATGTATATGTGTGTGTGTGTGTGTGTGTGTGTGTGTGTATATATATATATATATATATATATATATATATATATATACATATACATACATGTACGTGTGTGAGTCTGTGCGTGTGTGTGTGTGTGTGTGTATATATATATATATATATATATATATATATATATATATATATACACACACACACACACACACACACACGCGTGTGTGTGAGAGAAGGAGAGTTTTCGTTTCTCTGTGCTTTGGTAAAGTCTTCTCAAGTTAAAGGGTTCAGGGTTCAGTCCAAGTGAAGTCACGAGTCAATTCTGTTCACGTTGAATTACAAGCCTAATAACATTCCATACTTGGCAAATCAAGATGATTCTGATTCAGTCAAGGACTTGAGTCTGATTCGAGTCCAAGTCACGTGACTTGATTCCACACCTTGGCTGTAGACACATTGCACTTAATCTTTTTGTGAAATGATCGCAAACCATGGGTATTCCGTCGTTTACGGATAGTCTCGTGGCTCTGTGCCGTGGCGCCAACGTATTTCGGAGCAGTGGTGCACTGACGGTCCGATTGGAAAAATGTATCTCTTCGCTAAGCATCCCACACAGCACGAGTGACAGGAAATAAATGAAGCCACAAGGCAGAGATTTTGCTTCAACCATTTTTTTTTTTTTCTTTTTTATTTTGTCATCAAATTACTTGAGTAATCTCATCTCTACATGTATTATTGCTTATATGTATTATTCTACACATGTGTGACTATGTTTGTGTGTATGTGTGGTGTCAGGCCTTCTTGGAGATGTCGTCTGTGGAGTGCGCTCACAACATGGTGTCTTACTACTCAGCTGTGCTGCCTTTCATCCGCAACCATCCCGTCTTTGTGCAGTTCTCCAACCACAAGGAACTCAAGACGGATCACTCCCCCAACCACGAGGTAACACCGCCGCTAAGAACTGTTAAAGTTGCTCAAGCGATAGCGTTTGACCAAGTCCCCGCTCCCCTGTCTCAGAGGGCTCAAGCGGCTCTGCTTGGCTCTGCTTCCCACATGGACCCGTCTGTGCTGCCCCCCGGTGGTGTGCTGCGTGTGGTGGTGGACAACATGATGTATCCTGTCAGTCTGGATGCTCTCTGTCAGGTTTGTGGCTGCTTGCATAGCTTAGTTTAGTTTAGCTTGTGCTTAGCCTAATCCGTTCTTCATTCCAGTTCACTGAGCATTTACATCGGGGCTGCAGCTAGGGCTGCATGATATTGGAGAAAAACGAAATTGCAATTTTCTGAAACCATGATTATTATTTCTTTTATTATTATTGTTTTTTAAAATAACTTTATTGGCCGTCAGATATTTCCAATACTACGTCAAAAGACACGCGACAAGGCTAAAAATAAACTAGCTTTTGGATTCAAATATACTGTGCACGATGGCGACGCGAAGTAAATGTCTTTTGCGGAGCGGATCGGCGAATTATGACATTAAAGCCAATCAGCCGATCAGCATAAAATGCTAAATATCGGCCGATACCGATCAGCCTGATAAAATCGGTCTAAAGTCTACTGAGGACCCTCGGTACGGGGGTGCGGCCGGCCATTTGCCTTGTTGACTGCTTCGGTGTTGGCATGGACGTGTTTTGGTGGTTTCGCTCACCTGGTTGACTGGGTGTTAGCTTCACTGGGCCTCGGTGAGGTGTGGGCTGGGGCTGGGTGCGCGTCGTGGGGACAGGA